>NC_088222.1:15899773-16002273 GCF_036934945.1 Oncorhynchus masou masou
CACACACACACACACACACACACACACACACATTCGCTTGCATGTTTAGTTTAATCATCACAAGCTCTCTGACATATGCTAATTTCTGGCATAAAAAAGAGTGCTCTATCCCTATGGTTATAGCTGACAGGTAAAATGATGCTCTAACCCAACTCTGCTGAAGTCATCAACACTGTGCTCTAACCCAACTCTGCTGATGTCATCAACACTGTGCTCTAACCCAACTCTGTGAAGTCATCAACACTGCTCTAAGCCAACTCTGCTGAAGTCATCAACACTGTGATATAACCCAACTCTGCTGAAGTCATCAACATTGTGCTTTAACCCAACTCTGTAAAGTCATCAACACTGTGCTCTAACCCAACTCTGTAAAGTCATCAACACTGTGCTTTAACCCAACTCTGCTGATGTCATCAACACTGTACTCTAACCCAACTCTGCTGATGTCATCAACACTGTGCTCTAACCCAACTCTGCTGATGTCATCAACACTGTGCTCTAACCCAACTCCGCTGATGTCATCAACACTGTGCTCTAACCCAACTCTGTAAAGTCATCAACACTGTGCTCTAACCCAACTCTGCTGATGTCATCAACACTGTGCTCTAACCCAACTCTGTAACGTCATCAACACTGTGCTCTAACCCAACTCTGCTGATGTCATCAACACTGTGCTCTAACCCAACTCTGTAAAGTCATCAACACTGTGCTCTAACCCAACTCTGCTGATGTCATCAACACTGCTCTAACCCAACTCTGTAAAGTCATCAACACTGTGCTCTAACCCAACTCTGCTGATGTCATCAACACTGTGCTTTAACCCAACTCTGCTGATGTCATCAACACTGTACTCTAACCCAACTCTGCTGATGTCATCAACACTGTACTCTAACCCAACTCTGCTGATGTCATCAACACTGTGCTCTTACCCAACTCTGCTGATGTCATCAACACTGTGCTCTAACCCAACTCTGTAAAGTCATCAACACTGTGCTCTAACCCAACTCTGCTGATGTCATCAACACTGCTCTAACCCAACTCTGTAAAGTCATCAACACTGTGCTCTAACCCAACTCTGCTGATGTCATCAACACTGTGCTTTAACCCAACTCTGCTGATGTCATCAACACTGTACTCTAACCCAACTCTGCTGATGTCATCAACACTGTACTCTAACCCAACTCTGCTGATGTCACCAACACTGTGCTCTAATCCAACTCTGCTGATGTCATCAACACTGTGCTCTAACCCAACTCTGTAAAGTCATCAACACTGTGCTCTAACCCAACTCTGCTGATGTCATCAACACTGTGCTCTAACCCAACTCTGCTGATGTCATCAACACTGTGCTCTAACCCAACTCTGCTGATGTCATCAACACTGTGCTCTAACCTAACTCTGTAAAGTCATCAAAACTGTGCTCTAACTCAACTCTGCTGATGTCATCAACACTGCTCTAACCCAACTCTGCTGAAGTCATCAACACTGTGCTCTTACCCAACTCTGCTGATGTCATCAACACTGTGCTCTAACCCAACTGTGCTGATGTCACCAACACTGTGCTCTAATCCAACTCTGCTGATGTCATCAACACTGTGCTCTCACCCAACTCTGTAAAGTCATCAACACTGTGCTCTAACCCAACTCTGCTGATGTCATCAACACTGTGCTCTAACCCAACTCTGCTGATGTCATCAACACTGTGCTCTAACCCAACTCTTTAAAGTCATCAACACTGTGCTCTAATCCAACTCTGCTGATGTCATCAACACTGTGCTCTCACCCAACTCTGTAAAGTCATCAACACTGTGCTCTAACCCAACTCTGCTGATGTCATCAACACTGTGCTCTAACCCAACTCTGCTGATGTCATCAACACTGTGCTCTAACCCAACTCTGCTGATGTCATCAGCACTGTGCTCTAACCCAACTCTGCTGATGTCATCAACACTGTGCTCTAACCCAACTCTGTAAAGTCATCAACACTGTGCTCTATCCCAACTCTGTAAAGTCATCAACACTGTGCTCTAACCCAACTCTGCTGATGTCATCAACATTGTGCTCTAACCCAACTCTGTAAAGTCATCAACACTGTGCTCTAACCCAACTCTGCTGATGTCATCAACACTGTGCTCTAACCCAACTCTGCTGATGTCATCAACTCTGTGCTCTAACCCAACTCTGCTGATGTCATCAACACTGTGCTCTAACCCAACTCTGTAAAGTCATCAACACTGTGCTCTAACCCAACTCTGCTGATGTCATCAACACTGTACTCTAACCCAACTCTGCTGATGTCATCAACACTGTGCTCTAACCCAACTCTGTAAAGTCATCAACACTGTGCTCTATCCCAACTCTGTAAAGTCATCAACACTGTGCTCTAACCCAACTCTGCTGATGTCATCAACACTGTGCTCTAACCTAACTCTGTAAAGTCATCAAAACTGTGCTCTAACTCAACTCTGCTGATGTCATCAACACTGTGCTCTAACCCAACTCTGCTGATGTCATCAACACTGTGCTCTAACCCAACTCTGCTGAAGTCATCAACACTGTACTCTAACCCAACTCTGCTGATGTCATCAACACTGTGCTCTAACCCAACTCTGCTGAAGTCATCAACACTGTGCTCTAACCCAACTCTGCTGAAGTCATCAACACTGTGCTCTAACCCAACTCTGCTGATGTCATCAACACTGTACTCTATCCCAACTCTGCTGAAGTCATCAACACTGTGCTCTATCCCAACTCTGCTGAAGTCATTGACACTGTACTCTAACCCAACTCTGCTGATGTCATCAACACTGTGCTCTAACCCAACTCTGCTGATGTCATCAACACTGTGCTCTAACCCAACTCTGCTGATGTCATCAACACTGTGCTCTAACCCAACTCTGCTGATGTCATCAACACTGTGCTCTATCCCAACTCTGCTGAAGTCATTGACACTGGCCACTTGCTGCAAGTGCTTATTTCTCCTTAGGCAGAGATTGAGATACTCTGTATTACAAATGGGAGCACTGAGAGTTGCCACATTTTCAGAATGTGATATTAAAACGACAAGCAATACTAGTGTCAGAAACATTATTAAAGAACTTTCAACATGAATTATTACTGTTGTTTGAAAATCTAATTTTTAAACCACTGTACTTCAGACTTCACCCCAGTCAGATAGCTCAGTCTCTTGCCCTTGTTCTCCCCCCCTCTCTCGGCCTCTTTATCTATCTCTCTCTCTCTCTCTCTCTCTCTCTGCCTGTAAGGTTGCAGATAAACTTTCACTTACAGTCTGGCTGTGAGGTCTCATGTTTGTTGCTTCAGATCCAAATACTCCCATCTGAGATGTTTTTGGAGCTGAACAGTCCCCTTATCTGTCCTACTGTGCCGTGTAATTCACATTACAACATTGTAATTACTACTAAAGCATCTCAATGATCATTTTAACTTCTTAACACATACGTATTCCCCAGATCATACAATGGTAATGTCACAGTTGTTATCATGTATTTAGTTTTACTATCTTGCCTGGTGATTAGAGTAGTCGTTATCATCTTCATAATGTAGCCTTTATCCATTAAAACTCCATTATGGTGTGTTTTCCTCTGGTCTAGTTTTATCTTTGACTTTAGTCTCCTTGGTGACCAGGCAGGACTCAGCATTTAGGACATGGCACAATGTAACCGTGTGTGTGTGTGTGTGTGTGTGTGTGTTTTGGAACATTTGAAATCTCAGCGAGCCAAGGTCACTCCTTATCAGGGGTTGGAACCAAAATGATATTCCAATCGTTTCGTTCTAAACCAAACCATTTTTTCCGTTCTGTTTCACTGTTCTGACCAGCAAAATAAAGTTCTGAAAAAAGTACCAGTTAATATAACTTTCCATTCTGTTATATTTTAAGCCTCTGAATTATTATTATTGTTTTGAACATTTAGCTCAACATTAAATGACTTCTCCAATCAGTGCGGCTAGAGCAGCTTGCTATGGAGTGGGCAAGCTATAGTTGTTTATATCCATTGGACAGACAAGTGTAGTGCACAAGATGCCACTGAAAGTTTGGAGGAGGATGCTTGCCTTGAAGCGCTGGGCATCTTGTTTTTTATGCATTATCTGAATTAGGCCCACAGAATTATACCTACGGAGGTTATACCCACAATATGAGTGGGTCCAGGGTGTCTGGGATGATGGTGTTCATGTGAGCCATGACCAGCCTTTCAAAGCATTTCATGGCTACAGATGGGAGGGCTACGGGGCGATGGTCATTTTGGCAGGTTACCTTGGTTTTCTTGGGCGTTCAGGATAATGATAAGGGAAGGATAAACTGAGAGATCAGAGAATAGCTATTCAAATCCGGCCCGGGTGCATATTGAAGACAACCAAAGAGTAGCATAGTCATTTATATACAAACAAACTCAAGTGACTGTTACAAAGGGAGACACCGTCTAGCCTAAAGCACAACAGAACCTTGGACCCAAACATACAAAACACACAAAGCTGTTGTCTAAACGTATTTTGGTAATATCTTTAACAGTCTCACAGAAACATGCCGAACCTAGAAACCAGTATAGTCTGTGCTCAACTCATACCACGGCAACGGCTTGTTTACAGCAGGGTAGCCATGGCAATGGAGAGGGGTCTGCTCTGGCATCTGACTGATGGAATGGCACAGGCATAGAATTAGGAATTCGATTTATAATACGATCTCTATGGGCAACTGGAGGGTTTCCAATGGCAACTAGACAGGAATAGGAACTAGGAAGGAGGAGGAGGAGGAGGAACTACTAACTGTGTGGCTTCAAGGCAGTTACAGGCAGTAGGCCACTGTTCCAGTCCCAGAGCTACAGCTAGACAGGAGACACCCTGCCAATGAAACAAGTTTAAATGGTTGAGTAAGTAGTCTGTTGCTGTCCACCATGCTCCAGTCCCTGGAGTAGAGACAGAGACACACTGCCAGCTATAGGGGTGGAGAGGAGACACCCTGCCAGCTATAGGGGTGGAGAGGAGACAGCCTGCCAGCTATAGGGGTTGAGAGGAGGCACCCTGCCAGCTATAGGGGTGGAGAGGAGACAGCCTGCCAGCTATAGGGGTTGAGAGGAGACACCCTGCCAGCTATAGGGGTGGAGAGGAGACAGCCTGCCAGCTATAGGGGTTAAGAGGAGGCACCCTGCCAGCTATAGGGTTGGAGAGGAGACACACTGCCAGCTATAGGGGTGGAGAGGAGACACCCTGCCAGCTATAGGGGTGGAGAGGAGACAGCCTGCCAGCTATAGGGGTTGAGAGGAGGCACCCTGCCAGCTATAGGGGTGGAGAGGAGACAGCCTGCCAGCTATAGGGGTTGAGAGGAGACACCCTGCCAGCTATAGGGGTGGAGAGGAGACAGCCTGCCAGCTATAGGGGTTAAGAGGAGGCACCCTGCCAGCTATAGGGTTGGAGAGGAGACACACTGCCAGCTATAGGGGTGGAGAGGAGACACCCTGCCAGCTATAGGGGTGGAGAGGAGACACCCTGCCAGCTATAGGGGTCGAGAGGAGACACCCTGCCAGCTATAGGGTTGGAGAGGAGACACACTGCCAGCTATAGGGGTGGAGAGGAGACACCCTGCCAGCTATAGGGGTCGAGAGGAGACACCCTGCCAGCTATAGGGGTCGAGAGGAGACACCCTGCCAGCTATAGGGTTGGAGAGGAGACACACTGCCAGCTATAGGGGTGGAGAGGAGACACACTGCCAGCTATAGGGTTGGAGAGGAGACACCCTGCCAGCTATAGGGTTGGAGAGGAGACACCCTGCCAGCTATAGGGGTGGAGAGGAGACACACTGCCAGCTATAGGGTTGGAGAGGAGACACCCTGCCAGCTTTAGGGGTGGAGAGGAGATACCCTGCCAGCTATAGGGGTGGAGAGGAGATACCCTGCCAGCTATAGGGGTCGAGTGGAGACACCCTGCCAGCTATAGGGTTGGAGAGGAGACACCCTGCCAGCTATAGGGTTGGAGAGGAGACACACTGCCAGCTATAGGGTTGGAGAGGAGACACACTGCCAGCTATAGGGTTGGAGAGGAGACACCCTGCCAGCTATAGGGTTGGAGAGGAGACACCCTGCCAGCTATAGGGTTGGAGAGGAGACACCCTGCCAGCTATAGGGTTGGAGAGGAGACACCCTGCCAGCTATAGGGTTGGAGAGGAGACACCCTGCCAGCTATAGGGTTGGAGAGGAGACAGCCTGCCAGCTATAGGGTTGGAGAGGAGACACCCTGCCAGCTATAGGGGTCGAGTGGAGACACCCTGCCAGCTATAGGGGTGGAGAGGAGACACCCTGCCAGCTATAGGGTTGGAGAGGAGACACCCTGCCAGCTATAGATGTGGAGAGGAGACACCCTGCCAGCTATAGGGGTCGAGAGGAGACACCCTGCCAGCTATAGGGGTCGAGTGGAGACACCCTGCCAGCTATAGGGTTGGAGAGGAGACACCCTGCCAGCTATAGGGGTGGAGAGGAGACACACTGCCAGCTATAGGGGTGGAGAGGAGACACCCTGCCAGCTATAGGGTTGGAGAGGAGACACCCTGTCAGCTATAGGGTTGGAGAGGAGACACACTGCCAGCTTTAGGGGTGGAGAGGAGACAGCCTGCCAGCTATAGGGTTGGAGAGGAGACACCCTGCCAGCTATATGGGTGGAGAGGAGACACCCTGCCAGCTATAGGGGTGGAGAGGAGACACCCTGCCAGCTATAGGGGTGGAGAGGAGACACCCTGCCAGCTATAGGGGTCGAGAGGAGACACCCTGCCAGCTATAGGGGTCGAGTGGAGACACCCTGCCAGCTATAGGGGTGGAGAGGAGACAGCCTGCCAGCTATAGGGGTGGAGAGGAGACAGCCTGCCAGCTATAGGGGTTGAGAGGAGACAGCCTGCCAGCTATAGGGGTGGAGAGGAGACACTCTGCCAGCTATAGGGTTGGAGAGGAGACACCCTGCCAGCTATAGGGGTGGAGAGTAGACACACTGCCAGCTATAGGGGTCGAGAGGAGACACCCTGCCAGCTATAGGGGTTCGAGAGGAGCCACCCTTCTAGCTATAGGGGTAGAGACAGGGACACCCTTCTAGCTATAGGGGTAGAGACAGGGACACCCTTCTAGCTATAGGGGTAGAGACAGGGACACCCTTCTAGCTATTGGGGTAGAGACAGGGACACCCTTCTAGCTATAGGGGTCGAGAGGAGACACCCTTCGAGCTAAGCAATATGTTTTGCTTTAACAGACCCATATGCTCTCTCTCTCTCTCTCTCTCTCTTTAGCTACTGTCATGGAGTTCACAATATGCCAGGCCTATTATATAGATAATAGAATAAGTAAGAAACAGCCTATAATGATTTAATGCAACAAAATGTTAAATGCTGAGCATTTTATGTCCTTTCCAGCCTATTGTGAAGCAAATGCTTCACAATGTATTTCTTTGTAGGCTATAACCTTGAATAATAATTGAAATAATATAGTTTAAATAATACATTTTCGTTCCTTCTTAGGCTCCCTGTCTGGCTCCTAACCTATTCAGAGTGTTTACATGCTGTTTAATATGACATGTAGCCTATTTGAAAGGATGTGCATTTCTTACATTCCCCTTTTCATGTTTATTAAAATACTTTCCTTTCAAATCATACTGTTTGGTTTCAATAGTTCAAAACCAACTGCACCGCCCTCGATCGCATGGCACTACAGAGGGTGGTGCAGACAGCCCAGTACATCACCGGGGCCGAGCTCCCTGCTATCCAGGACCTCTATATCAGGCAGTGTGAAAGGAAGGCCCGGAAAATGGTTAAAGACTCCAGCCACCCAAGCCATAGACTGTTTTCTCTGCTTACGCATGGCTAGCGGTACCTACAAGTCTGACACCAACAGCTTCTATCCCCAAGCAATAAGACTGCTAAATGTCTAACAAAATGGCTACATGGACTATTGGTACTGACCCTTCTATTTTATTTGTATTTTTGCACTGTCTCTATGCACACACGCACACACACACACACTATGCACATTCTACACACACCTCACACACACTTTGTTTGCTGACACACACATTCGTACTTACTTTACACACACACACAATTATAAGATACTCTGCTGCTACTTCTGTTAATCATATATCCTGATGCCTAGTCACCTTACCTCTATAGATATCTAACCCTACCACTCCAGTATCCCTGCACATTGTAAATATGGTACTGGAACTGACCCTGTATAAAGCTTACTTACTTACTCATTCTCTTCTTATTTCGCTTGTGTTTTTGTTCTACCTGACTTAAAAAATATATTATAGTACAACTGATATTGATTACTGCATTGTTGGGAAAGAGCAAGAAAGGAATTTCACTGTACTAGTGACTGTAACGGTTATCTTCCTGGGAAGGAGAGGAGGACCAAAATGCAGCGTGGTTAGTGTTCAACATCGACGATAAACGAGAACACTACAAACTAAAAAACAACAATAGTGAAAATCGAAACAGTCCCATCTGGTGCAATGACAGAAGACAATCACCCACAAAATACCCAAAGAACATGGCTGCCTAAATATGGTTCCCAATCAGAGACAACGACAGACAGCTGCCTCTAATTGAGAACCAATCTAGGCAACCATAGACATACAAAACTACCTAGAAAGGAAACAGACCCATAAACATACAAAACCCCTAGACCAGGCAAAAACACATAAGTCCCCCATATCACACCCTGACCTAACCAAAATAATAAAGAAAACAAAGATAACTAAGGCCAGGGCGTGACAGTAACCCCCTCCCCCCAAAGGTGCGGACTCCCGGCCGCACACCTAAATCCATAGGGGAGGGTCTGGGCGACTGTCCACGGTGGCGGCTCTGGCGCGGGACGTGGACCCCACTCCACCATATTCTTTGTCCGCTTTAGTCTCTTTCTAGGAACTACGACCCTCGCCGCCGACCTAGGATTGGCAACCCTACTAAAGGGCCCCACTCCACTAAACAAACTCCTCCGGACTGAGGGGCAGCTCCGGACTGAGGGGCAGCTATCGGAATATTATGTTTTACGATATATTGATTCTATGAAGAAGAAAAAAACATTTTTTTCTCATGGCTCTTTTCCCTCTGCAAAAGACATGGTGAGCAATATGTTTAGAACAGAACGACCCACAGAAGCAACCAGGGTCAATGCCCTTCTCAAGGGCATGTCGACAGATCTCCAACAAGGTCAAAAACCCGAACCAGCGACCTATCAGCCACCGGCCCAAGCTCCCAACCGCCAGCCCTCCAAGATCACCCTCCACAGTTCCCCGAGTGCTGACCCTCAACCATCCGAGACCCCCCCCCCTGAGAAAAAAAAGATCCGAATCATTTCATTCCCGTCCCCCAAGACACCCCCCCAGCCACTGCATCAACAACCAACAAAATGAACAAAAGAGAAAAAAGAGAAAAACAAAGGAAAACAGAAAACAACAATGCAAAAAACAAAAGACATTGGCAAGATTATCAAATTTAGGCATAACATGCCAGCAACAAATGTTAACACTACACATCCAAGTATATCTGACCAAATTATGAAAGACAATCATTGTAATTTTAAAATCCGTGAAGTTAGTGTGGGAGAGGTGAAAAAAATATTGTTGTCTATTTGGTTTGCACATTTTGGGGAATATTCAGAGGTGGAAACTTTACGTAGGAATTAACGAGAATATATGGGAATTAACGGGAATATATGGAAATTAATGGAAATATATGCAAATGAATAGATGTTTTTTTGCATTGGATATATTTACCATATCATATGGAGACAGAAACATAAATATTTGACCTTATCATAAGTAGACATAATTGTAAATGATTAAATATTTCCAATAGAACATATAACAAAAAACTATTTAGTTACGAATTGAATTTTAACTAAATGAGTTGACTCTTCACATGGGATGATTTCTCTGAAGAACAAAAGAAAGGGAATATTGAATGATCCCCAATGATCCATCGCATCTCCCAAAAACATTTTCAACATACATCTGTAAAATGATAGTCTAGAAACTAAAGCTTTGATTGTCTTCCTCTCAGGCTTCCATGTCTTCTCCCTGGACCTCCTCAATGTCCACCTCTTGAACATCACACTCTAAGGCCTCATCTTCATTGTCACTTTCCAACCTTGTTGAGGTTGGCTCATTGTCAGGCTCAAAAAGCCTAAAATTTGCCCTGATGGCCACACATTTTTCAACCCTTGTATTGGTCAGCCTGTTGTGTGCTTTGGTGTGTGTGTGTTCCCAAACAAGGACCAGTTGCGCACTGAGGCGGCTGATGTTAGTGGGATGTGGCAGATGATGGAGGCAACATGGGAAAGCCTCAGATCCACAAAGTCCCTTCCACCAGGTGGCTGATGAGATTTGTTGGCACGACTGCCATATTGCATCTCCATCCCAAAGCCCTTGCTTGGAAGTGTACTTTGCCATACTGCCAAGAACCTTGCCCTCATCCAGGCCAAGGTGGCGAGACACGGTAGTGATGACACCATAGCCCTTGTTGATCTCTGCACCAGACAGGATGCTCTTGCCAGCATACTTGGGGTCCAATATGTATACTGCTGCGAGTATTGGCTTCAGGCAGAAGTCTTTGCGTTTTTTGATGTATTTCAGAACTGCAGTTTACTCTGCTTGAAGCAACAGTGAAATGGGCAGTGCAGTACAGATTTCTTCTCTTACATCTGCAAGCAGAGTCTGAACATCAACCAGGATGGCATTGTCTCCCTCAATCCATGCAATGGCTACTGCTATAGGTTTCAGGAGTTTCAGGCTGCTTACCACTCTCTTCCAAAATACATCATCCAGGAGGATCCTCTTGATGGGGCTGTCAATATCAGCAGACTGTGATATGGCCATTTCTTGGAGAGACTCCTTCCCATCCAGGAGACTGTCAAACATGATGACAACATCACCCCAACAGGTGTTGCTGGGCAGCTTCAATGTGGTGCTCTTATTCTTCTCACTTTGCTTGGTGACGTAGATTGCTGCTATAACTTGATGACCCTTCACATACCTAACCATTTCCTTGGCTCTCTTGTAGAGTGTATCCATTGTTTTCAGTGCCATGATGTCCTTGAGGAGTATATTCAATGCATGAGCAGCACAGCCAATGGTGATGTGAGGGTAGAACTCCTCCACTTTAGACCAAGCAGCCTTCATGTTCACAGCATTGTCTGTCACCAGTGCAAATACCTTCTGTGGTCCAAGGTCATTGATGACTGCCATCAGCTCATCTGCAATGTAGTGACCAGTGTGTCTGTTGTCCCTTGTGTCTGCGCTCTTGTAGAGTACTGGTTGAGGGGTGGGGATGTAGTTAATTATTCCTTGCCCACAAACATTCGACCACACATCAGAGATGATTGCAGCATAGTCTGCTTTCTCTATGATTTGCTTGACCTTCACCTGAACTCTGTTGAACTCTGCATCCATCAAATGAGTATATAAATCATGTCTGGTTGGAGGGGTGTATGCTGAACAAAGAACATTCAGAAATCTCTTCCAATAAACATTACCTGTGAGCATCAGAGGTGAACCAGTTGCATACACAGGTCGAGCAAGACATTCATCAGCGTTTCTCTGACTACGTTCCTCCATTGAGTCAAAAAAGCTTCTGATTCCTGGAGGACCATGAGCTGTTGCTATCATAATTTTCACCTTGAATAGAAGTAGAGGGACTTTTGTCAGAGGTTGCTTGTTGTGAGCGCTGAGGGAACTTTATGCACTTGGCCAGATGATTCTGCATCTTTGTTGCATTCTTCACATATGATTTGGCACAGTATCACAGTAAATGTACACAGCTTTTCCTTCTACACGAGCTGCAGTGAAATGTCTCCATACATCAGATAGTGCCCATGGCATTTTCCTGTAACGATTAGAAAAATATGAGTAAAAAATAAGTAAATACAAATCCATGTACAGATAAATAGTTAAGCAGTTGGATTAAACAAATCCTTTGTAAGATACATGTTTTAAAATGAAACATGTATAGAAATAGGTTGCTTATCACTACTCAGTTAGCATGCTCAAACAAGCTAAAACCCACACGGTAGCAAAAACTAACTAGAAGAAATTGTTCACAATTTAGAAATTATTTAAACACACTTTGCTGTATGCTACTATTTACTAGTGAACAAAAAAATTGTGTATGTCATATAACACGTATTCACCCCACCCATTATTGTGGGCTCAGACAGTGTAGTAGTGTGGGCTCAATAGCATCTCATTAGTGTGCAAGATCTTGAGAATCAGCTGTACATGTGATGGAAGACTGCACTGTGCATGCAGAGGGTTTCAATTCGGTTGATTTGGGGATAGTTTAACCAAAATATGCCACAAGACCTAGAATTGCCTTATGTGTATCCACAAAAAAAGGTTCACTGTTGTAGGCTAACTTTTTTGATGAATATAAGCAAAATTTCCAAAATTCCCAGGCCTAACTAACCATGGATAATTTATTTGAGGAAGCCAGAGTGTCTATATATGGGGATGACTAAACATTATCCATTTATTGGACAATAAACAGATATGGCTTATTAACCTATATGGTCCAAATAATGATGATCCAAGCTTCTTTGAAAATATATAAGAATTTGTCAACTCAACAAGCAACACTAGACTCTTATTATGGTGGGAGATTTTAATACGGTCTTAAATACCTCTATGGACCTTGCTGGCCCTGACAGCCCACCACTGGTGAAAACATATTGATACAACAGTAGCTAAGATGGGGAGTAGAATGTCTATGATAAGGCGCTGCTCTACCTTTTTGGCAGCACTGTCAACATGCCCTAGTTTTGTCGCACCTGGACTACTGTTCAGTTGTGTGTTCAGGTGTCATAAAAAACGACTTGGGAATATTGCAATTGGTTCAGAACAGGGCAGCACATCCTTGGATGTACACAGCAAACTAATATTGTCACGCCTTGATCTGTTTCACCTGTCCTTGTGCTTGTCTCCACCCCCTCCAGGTGTCGCCCATCTTCCCCACTTATCCTCTGGGTATCTATACCCGTATTTTCTGTCTGTCTGTGCCAGTACGTCTTGTTTGTTCAAGACTACCAGCGGTTTGTGTCTCAGCTCCTGTTTTTTCCTTTTTCCAGTTTCTCTTTTCTCGCCCTCCTGGTTTTGACCCTTGCCTGTCCTGACTCTGAGCCCGCCTGCCTGACCACTCTGCCTGTCCCTAACCCTGAGCCTGCCTGCTGTCCTGTACCTTTTCTCCTACTCTGAATTACCGACCCCTGCCTGCCTTGACCTGTCGTTTGCCTGCCCCTGTTGTTACAATAAACATTGTTACTTCACACGGTCTGCACTTGGGGCTTACTTTGATCCCTGATAAATATTAATAATATGCATGTCTATCTCTCCTGGCTCAAAGTGGAGGAGAGTTTGACTTCATCACTGCTTGTATTTATTAGAGGTTGAATGCACCGAGTTGTCTGTTTGAACTACTGGCGCTCAGCTCGGACATCACCCATACCTTACAAGACATGCCACAAGAGGTCTCTTCAAGGTCCCCAAGTCCAGAAAAGACTATGGAAGGCACACAGTACTAAATAGAGCCCTGGCTACATGGAACTCTATTCCACATCATGTAACTCATGCAAGCAATTGAAATTACATTTAAAAACAGATTTAAAAAACACCTTATGGAACAGCGGGGACTGTGAAGCAACACAAACATAGGCGCATACACACTCACACGACAGCATACGCACTATTACACACGTACAAATGGATTTTGTACTGTAAATATGTGGTAGGGGTGGAGTAGGGGCCTGAGGGCACACTGTCTGAATGTATTGTAATGTATTTAAAATTGTATAAACTGCCTTAATTTTGCTGGACCCCAGGAAGAGTAGCTGTTGCCTTGGCAGCAGCTAATGGGATTAATAATAAATACAAATACAAATATACAAAGATAACCCTGAGACAAAGATTCTATCCAAAACAAAACTAGTCTATTCTCTTAGAAACAAAGGTGCTATCTGGAACCCAAAAGGGTTCTTCGGCTGTCCCCATAGGATAATCCTTTGGTTCCAAGTAGAACCGCTTTAGGCTCCATGTAGAACCCTTTCCACAGAGGGTTGTACATGGAACCCAAAATGGTTCAACCTGGAACCATAAAGGGTTTTCCTATGGGGACAGCTGGAGGACCCTTTTGGAACCCTTTTTCTAAGATTGTTATTTTAGCAATCCCACCCTGACTACCAGAGCGACCTTATCAGTAGAGGAGGAATGCAGGCAGGGAGACGGTATGGCAGGGGAGGGATGGAGGCTACGGAGGATTTATGGGAGGGTTGGAAGGGAGGGGAGGATGAATGAGAGCGTTGGTAGGGAGGGAGGGAGGGAGGGATGGACGCAGGGTTGGTAGGAAAGGGCCCCTATGGGAAACATGACAGTGCTAGCTGCTGCCTGGCCCTGGATTCTCTGCAGACCCTGGGGGTGTTGGTCCGATTGGCCCTGGATGATGTCATAGTATAGTCAGTCACACCTCAGTTCTTTCCTGCCGGGGGTAATGGTTTTCAGTTACTGTTAGTTACTGTAGTCAGGAGGAGCTCTGCAATAATGTCTGTTCCTCTTCTCTGGGAGGCACTGTGACCGGTAACATAGTAGCATGGATTCCCTGCCTGTTTGAAGTGCTGAGACCCACTGACACCAGCCGTACATATTGTACTGAGACCATGTACATAGCATGTAGTGTACATACATTCACTGAGACCATGTCTAAGAAGTTCCTAATGGAAAGATATGTTGTAAGTTGTAACAGCCACTCACTAATTTCCTTATTTCCAGTCATTGGTCTTAAAACAGAAAATCAGAGTTGCATGTTTCAATTCCCAAACTGGTCAGAGAGGTTACAAGTCAAAAAGCAGGAAGTAAAATGTCAAATGAGGATAAAACATTGCAGTAAGAATGGATGATAAATGTGTAGCTCACTCAGTGGGCTGTCCCCTTTGGGTACACATGGACAGAGAAAGCAGCAGCAATCTCAATTATTTGACTGACCAGTCCGAAAAGGAGTTGGATGCATTTTTCTTCAAAGCTACTCAAGCAGTAGTAGGGTTGCAAAGGGAGGGTTTTGTACTGGAATCTTTCAAAGTTGACCAGTAAACTACCAGAATTTTGGTAACTTTCAAGGATTTTATGTAATCTATCACTAGACATCTAGTGGTCCTTTTGGGTAATTCCGATTATCACAGGTGTCTGTAATTATGTCTGGCACTCTGTGTGGCCTTATCACATGTAAAATATATAAAATAATCAAATAATATGATAACCCAAAAAATGATGTCAAAGCTGTGAAACATTATCCAAATATAAACTATCAACTTAGTCAATACCATTGGTGTTTTATTTTTTATTTAACCTTTATTTAACTAGATAAGTCAGTTAATTAAGAACAAATTCTTATTTACAATGACTTCCTACCCCGGGCCAAACCCTAACGACGCTTGGACAATTGTGCACCTCCCTATGGGTTTCCCAATCACGGCCAGTTGTGATAGAGCCTGGAATTGAACCAGGGTCTGTAGTGACACCTCTAGCACTGAGATGCTGTGAGGGCTGATATGAGGGCTTTAGCATGAAATACCCTTTATTTTTATTTTTTATGAACCTTTATTTTACCATGTCAGTATGTCTTTGTTGTCAATGTTTTGGCACCAAGCTGGTGTTAGTTGTGAAAAAAAGTCAATAGTTTAAACGTATTATTCAATTATAAATTATCAAAGTTACCATAGATTGCCATAGATTACCTGTTATTACCAAAACTACAGAAGATTCCGGTAACATTTGTAAGTTAACGGTAGCTTTGCAACCCTACGCAATGGTAACTGAATGCAAAAACTATGTTAACGTGTGTTATGGTAAATCTGTGAATGAGCATAAGCACTAAAAATGTGTGGCTGTGATCATGCCACGATCCTGCATGCTCCATAAGCAACATGGGGTACATTAGAGATACTGTTCTCACACAGACACTGAGGTATACTCTCATCCAAAGTAATCAGACTCAGTATGTTGTATTATTATAAGTGTAGGTTTGAAATGTTGCTACTCTGCTGTTCCTGCTGCTTCCTAATTCACCGTAGCAGAGTTGTGCTGGGAGAAGGTTGTCAAAAGCAGTCATAATCACAGAACTCATGTCATGTCGAATCACAGCACTCGTATTCATAATGTCTCATGATAAATGTGATGCGGAGAGACAAGTGAAATCGATATGTGACGTCTTTGAAATGAAAACAAGGAAGGAAGGAATGTGGGATGAGGGATGGAAGGAAGGAAGGAATGAGGGATGAGGGATGGAAGGAAGGAAGGAAGGAATGAGGGATGAGGGATGGAAGGAAGGAAGGAATGAGGGATGAGGGATGGAAGGAAGGAATGAGGGAAGGTGTCACGTCTGCTCCCGCTCTTCCTTCCCCTGGCGCAGGAGTTTTTTGTTTGTTTTTTGTTTTGTTGGTGAAGTCGAAGAGAGAGACTGAGGGCGCCAGGCTGTCATTCCCTGGAAGGAAGGAGGACACATCACGCACTCCTGTTATCAATTACGCACACCTGCCTTCCCTCGTCACGCGCATCATTGATATTGGACTTACCTGGACTCACTCACTCATCTGTTTATTTCCTCCCCTACATTTTTCAGTTCCCCAGCTCTGTTTCCTGCTGATGCATTAATTGTCTTTTGTTTGTGTTACCTGTTTGCTGACGCTGTTCCTGTCTCGTTCCATGTCCATTATTTTTTAAAGGTTTTATTCCCCGTACCTGCTTCGTAGCTCCAGCGTCATTCCATGTGACAGAATGCATCAGCCAACACACGATGCATCGGGGTATACAGGCGTTCCGTTTGGTATGGTGGCATCGGCTCTGGGTCGTCACAGATGGAACCGGGGGTGCCGAGCCAGCTCGTTGGGCTTCCACACCCTAACTGACTCAAGAGGTTTCCTTGCCCCGGTTGGCTCGGATGGCGCCCATCCCACGTCGGGCCTCAGCCGGATCATCAGTGCTTGTTCACCCAGCCAGTCCAGGAGTTTTTTTGTTTGTTTTTTGTTTTGTTGGTGAAGTCGAGGTGGATTCCGCCGCCGATGGAACAGGGGGTTTTCACGCCAGCGTCATTCCATGTGACAGAAGGAGGGATGGAAGGAAGGAGGACACGATGAGACAATGTTGTATTCATGCTTTGAGAATAACTAACAGAACTGTACTACAGTCACAGAACTGTGAATACCAGGAAAGACACAATAGGCCTTCACAGGTGGAAATTAAGTTAACGGTAGCTGTGTGAGGATGTGAGGATGTCAATACCCGGGCCAGGTCGATTAGGAAGGCCTGCTCACAGAAGTGTTTTAGGGAGCGTTTGACAGTGATGAGGGGTGGTCGTTTGACTGCGGCTCCGTAGCGGATACAGGCATTGAGGCAGTGATCGCTGAGATCCTGGTTGAAGACAGCGGAGGTGTATCTGGAGGGCCAGTTGGTCAGGATGACGTCTATGAGGGTGCCCTTGTTTACAGAGTTAGGGTTGTACCTGGTGGGTTCCTTGATGATTTGTGTGAGATTGAGGGCATCTAGCTTAGATTGTAGGACTGCCTTGATGGGTGTTAAGCATATCCCAGTTTAGGTCACCTAAAAGAACAAACTCTGAAGCTAGATGGGGGCGATCAATTCACAAATGGTGTCCAGGGCACAGCTGGGAGCTGAGGGGGGTCGGTAGCAGGCGGCAACAGTGAGAGACTTATTTCTGGAGAGAGTAATTTTCAAAATTAGTAGTTCGAACTGTTTGGGTATGGACCTGGAAAGTATGACATTACTTTGCAGGCTATCTCTGCAGTAGACTGCAACTCCTCCCTCTTTGGCAGTTCTATCTTGACGGAAGATGTTATAGTTGGGAATGGAAATCTCAGAATTTTTGGTGGCCTTCCTGAGCCAGGACTCAGACACGGCAAGGACATCAGGGTTAGCAGAGTGTGCTAAAGCGGTGAGTAAAACAAACTTAGGGAGGAGGCTTCTGATGTTGACATGCATGAAACCAAGGCTTTTTCGATCACAGAAGTCAACAAATGAGGGTGCCTGGGGACATGCAGGGCCTGGGTTTACCTCCACATCACCCGCGGAACAGAGAAGGAGTAGTATGAGAGTGCGGCTAAAGGCTATCAAAACTGGTCGCCTAGAGCATTGGGGACAGAGAATAAGAGGAGCAGGTTTCTGGGCATGGTAGAATATATTCAGGGCATAATGCGCAGACAGGGGTATGGTGGGGTGCGGGTACAGCGGAGGTAAGCCCAGGCACTGGGTGATGATGAGAGAGGTTGTATCTCTGGACATGCTAGTTGTAATGGGTGAGGTCACCGCATGTGTGGGAGGTGGGACAAAGGAGGTATCAGGGGTATGAAGAGTGGAACTAGGCGCTCCATTGTGAACTACCTGAACAACAGTATACAAGGCATATTGACATTTGAGAGAGACATACAGCGAGGCATACAGTAATCACAGGTGTTGAATTGGGAAAGCTAGCTAAAACAGTAGGTGAGACAACAACAGCTAATCAGCTAGCACAACAACAGCAAGTAAACTGGTGTTGACTAGGCAACGGGGCCGACAGATAAAACATAAACAAGCAGAATGAGGTACCGTGATTAATGGACAGTCCAGCGTGCATCAGCTATGTAGCCAAGTGATCAGTGTCCAGGGGGCAGGGAAGCTGGATTAGTGAGTGTTATCCAGGTTAAAAAAAACTAACAATGACTAAATAGCTTATAGCTAGTTAGCTAGTTAGCTTCTGGAGGTTCTTGAGTGTGTTCTAAAAATTAAAAATAATAGCGATTCCGTATCACATTGGGTGAGACAGGTTACCGGAAGGTATAAACAAATTAAAAATCGGAAAGAGATAAGAGAGTAAGTATGGGTCCAGTGAGTGTTTGGGACGAGGCGATTCAGACGGTTAGCAGGCCTGTGCTAACAAGCTAACAGTTAGTAGGCCGGGGCTAAACAAGGTAGCAGTTAGCAGGCCGAAATAGCAAGCAGGGAGATAGCAAGGGCTAGAGAGTTAGCCTTTGGGGGACGTCGCGATGGGGTGAGTCTGTTTATTCCTCTTCATGCGGTGACATCGATAGACCGGTCGTGGGTCCGGGTAATTGTAGCCCAGGAGTATGCTACGGTGGTAGGTATTGTAGCCCAGGAGTATGCTACGGAGGTAGCACAGGTGCTCAGGCGGGGCTAGCTTCAGGCTAAGTGGGTGGAAGCGCTAGCCAGCAGCAATCGTCCGGGGTTGCGGTTTAGCTAAATAACTAGTTGTGAAGATCCAGATGTTCCGTTTGCGGCGGGAATCCGGGGATAAAAATTTTTTTTTTAAAAATAGGTCCGTTATGCTCTGGTTAGAGTTGCGTTGTTCGAACTGGCGAGAGCTTTCCGAGCTAAAGGTTAGCTGAAGACCACTAGCATAGCTGGTAGTTAGCTGGCTAGCTTCAGTTGAGGGGTTCCGGTTCCGAAGTAAATATAAATACTAAATACTTTAGGAAAAAATAAAAATAGCTACGTTGGGTGAGGCGGGTTGAAGGAGAGTATTTGGAAGCTGAGGTTTAGCAAAATGTTTTAAAAGATATGCAAAGAAAAAATATGTAAAAACGAAAAAGACTAAATATACACGGGACAAGGGACACAACACGTCTTACTGCTACGCCATCTTGGACTACCTCCTCATGAGACAACATATGTATTCACTAGGTGTCCCACACTGCTGCTTATTGTTCTACTGCTGAAAGATGGCCTAGTCTGCTCTAAGAAGTCACATTTGGTCTCTAGCCAGCTGAGTGTGGTCTGTTTGTCTGTGTTCACATGCTTTGATGGCATAAATCATACTGACTGTTTGTCAGTGTACACCTTGTGATTCATCAAACATGTGCTTTGTGGTTAAGAGGAGCAGACAGAGAGAAACACACACACACACACACAAACACACACAAACACACACACAGACAGTTTCCTCCTCTCTGTGTCAAGAGCAAACAGAGATAATTAGGTAAAGACAGAGATGTCCTCCAGCCAAGACGGTTGCTGGTGTCCTGTTAAAGAACACAAACCCAATGCAGATACACCGTTGGTCTGTCAATGATCCACCTGATATGATCTCTGCATCATACACCAGGGAAATGAGCGTGTATCCATTTGTGTGTTGACTTTCATATGGAAAGGAAAGAGAGGAGGGTAGGAATCCCTGGGTTGTTTTGGAATGTGAGTGTGGTCGGTGTTTGATGAGATGATGTTAGCTGTGAGTAAAGCCCCATCTTTCATTACAGGCATCGATGTAGCCAATCAGATCGTACTCAGGATAAATCTAAAGAAACATTTTAAATGTAGGTGAGAGAGAGGAAGGTTTGGTTGGCTTGTGGTCCACGCTGAGGCAAATGTGGATTGGTTGGTGTGATCCATAATTGGTTTTCCATCTGAATAAATACTTATATCGTCAGTGGATACATTTGGATTGAAGCTGTATCTACAAGAGAAGGCTGAAGTGCTGACAGATAAGATACGGTCAACGATGTTTCTTCACCCCACAAAGGAGAAATAGATGAGATTATCTTGCAACAGTGGTATAGGTGTTCTGGAAATATTCCTGGAACCAGAGTTTGTCTGGTTCATACTAAAATCAAAGTCCTAATATTGTTTCTTTTAACAGATTGCTTTTGTTAGCCTCAGAAATGGTAATGAGAGGCACCATGAGGCGTGTAAATTGCAGCGGAAGGCAGTTTTCACTGCTTAGCAAAGTAATCATTTCTATCTAATTGATATTTCCCTGAAGACATAGGTCTACTCTCTTACAGAGTCTCTTTAAGCCATTTCTGAATCCAGACACCGAGAGCTGAAAGAGAGACTGTCTCTCCTCAGAATAAAATAAGAACTATACTGTATATGCCATATATTGTTGAAGCTATTTATTCTTGAAAACATGACTGTCAGTACAGAAGCCCACCATGGTATTTCAGAACACTTTGCCTGTTGCCTCAGAATGCATTAATAGCTTGAATGTGAAATCCAGCCAGTTTATATTCCATAAGTAAAAACACTGACATCAACTGGGAACACGTTTGCCTGTGACTCAGACACTGAGTTCCAAAACACTTTGTGTTCCACAGAAGTCTACTAAGGGTTCGGTGGTGCTGGACTTTGTGTTGGACCATGTGAAGCTGGCAGAGACAGACTTCTTCGGGCTGCGCTACTGTGACCGCAGCCACCAGACCGTGAGTCACCAGTGATTTCTATAAACATATGTATACAAATAATATATACATTTATAAGTGAATGTGTATATGAATGTGTGTCCATGTGAGTGACAGTATCTCAGCACACCACTGAAAATCTCACAAGGGGAAGGCTTTATGCATTATGACATGCTTATGACATTACATTATGAATGGCGCACCGGAGAGATTATTTCCTTCCTTCATATACACTAATCAAAGTGTCTGGTAAGATTAGAAAGGTTATTTTGCCTCAAGTCAGATGTCTGGCTTAGATATCTGAAGATGGCTTGCCCCAGTCAAAGTGAAAATAGTAAGCATTATTATCCTGTAAAGACAACAACAGCTCTGTGAATATTGGCCGGGAGTCATTCTCTGTCCTGTCATTCCTACAGAAGGTGCCATCACAGAGCGTCCCACGCAGGCCCAGCCCATGATAGGGTAGAGTAGGGCTGGGGAGGAATAGTAATAACCCATGCAGGGCCCCAGGGCTACACACACTCAGAGTTAGTCAGAGTACAGAACCATAAAAGAAGACAATGATAACTGTGTCCCAAATGGCACCTTATTCCCTATGTAGTGCACCACATAGGGAATAGTGCTCTGGTCAAAAATAGTGCACTATTAAGGGAATGGTGTGCCATTTAGGACATATAAATACTCTCCCAACATCCCCATCTTTCTCTCACATGGATGGGCGGTATCCTGTGCAATGCCTTCAGGGGGCTGTCGGCCAAGCCCTGATTTATCGTCAGACCTGCATAGGATGAAAGAAAAATAGTGAAAGGAGACTGAAAATGTTGGAACGCCAGCATCACTGTCTGTTTGACTTGGGTATAGCCTATGCCCTAACATGTACTATGCACTATTATAAACTGGGTGGTTCGAGCCCTGAATGCCGATTGGATGACAGCTGTGGTATATCAGACCATATACCACGGGTATGACAAAACATGTATTTACTGCTCTAATTACCTTGGTAACCAGTTTATAATAGTAATAAGGCACCTCACGGCTAAGGGCTGTAACCAGGCACTCCGCGTTGTGTCATGCTTAAAACCTCTTGATACTCCCCATCCAGGATCCGGGATCGTGAATAAAGCCTCAGGCTCATTAGCATAACGCAATGTTAACGATTTCTGAAAATCGCAAATAAAATGAAAATAATGCGCCTGCTCTCAAGCTTAGCCTTTTCTTAACAACACTGTCATCTCAGATTTTCAAAATATGCTTTTGAACCATAGAAAATCACTAATTTGTGTAAGAGTATGCTAAGCTAGCTTAGCATTTTGAGTAGCATTTAGCACGCAACATTTTCACAAAAACCAGATAACCAAATAAATAAAATCATTTACCTTTGAAGAGCTTCGGATGTTTTCAATGAGGAGACTCTCAGTTACATAGCAAATGTTCAGTTTTTCCTGAAAGAATCTTTGTGTAGGAGAAATCGCTCCGTTTTGTACATCACATTTGGCTACCGAAACTAACCGAAAATTCAGTCACCAAAACGTCAAACTTTTTCCAAATTAACTCCATAATATCGACCGAAACATGGCAAACGTTGTTTGGAATCAATCCTCAAGGTGTTTTTTCACATATCTCTTCATTGATATGCAGTTCGTGGAAGCCTGCTTTCCCCTCAGAATCGCATGGAAAAATACCAGCAGCTGAAAAAGACGCACCAATTTCGACGGAGGACACCGGGCGGACACCTGGAAAATGTAGTCTCTTATGGTCAATCTTCCAATGATATGCCTACAAATACGTCACAATGCTGCAGACACCTTGGGGAAACGACAGAAAGGGCAGGCTCATTCCTCTCGCATTCACAGCCATATAAGGAGACAATGGAAAACGGAGCCTCAAAAATCCTGCTGGTTTCCAGGTTGCCGTTTCATCTTGGTTTTGCCTGTAGCTCCCGTTCTAGGGCACCCACAGAGAATATCTTTGCAGTTCTGGAAAATTCAGAGTGTTTTCTTTCCAAAGCTATCAATTATATGCATAGTCGAGCATCTTTTTGTGACAAAATATCTTGTTTAAAACGGGAACGTTTTTCATCCAAAAATGAAATAGCGCCCCCAGTGTTTAGAGAGGTTAAGAACAGTCCTTAGCCGTGGTATATTGGCCACATACCACACCCCCTCGGGACCTATTGCTTAATTATCACACACCCTGAACAAGAGAGGATTCTTACACGGAACCCAAACTGGCTACGCGCGTGTGCCATCATGCCCCTACACCAAACGCAATCACAACACGCAGGGTAAAATATCAAAACAAACTCTGAAACAATGACATTCATTTGGGGACAGATCGAAAAGCATATATTGCACAATCCAGGTGTGCAAAGCTCTTAGAGACTTACCCCAAAATACTCACAGCTGGAATTGCTGCCAATTGTGTTTATAACATGTATTGACTCAGGGGGGTGAATACTTATCCTAATCAAGATATGAGTGTTTTCTTTTCATTCATTCAACCCCCAAATAATGCATTTGACTTCCACTTTTTTTGGGGGGGGCAAATGTTTATTTGTTTAGTTATTTTTGGATCGTACCTGTCTCCACCCCCAACCTCCCATCCCATTCCACCTACCCCACCCAGCCACCATGTCTCCACCCCCAACCTCCCATCCCATTCCACCTACCCCACCCAGCCACCATGTCTCCACCCCCAACCTCCCATCCCATTCCACCTACCCCACCCAGCCATCATGTCTCAACCCCCAACCCCTCATCCCGTTCTCCCAACCCAGGCACCATGTTTCCATCCTTCCTCCCATCTCGTTCTCCTAACCCCACCCAGCCACCATGTCTCAACCCCCAACCCCTCATCTCGTTCTCCCAACCCCACCCAGCCACCATGTCTCAACCCCCAACCCCTTATCCTGTTCCCCCAACCCCACCCAACCACCATGTCTCAAACCCCAACCCCTCATCCCGTTCTCCCAACCCCACCCAGCCACCATGTCTCTGTCCTTCCTCCCATCCTGTTCCCCCAACCCCACCCAGCCACCATGTCTCCATCCTTCCTCCCATCCTGTTCCCCCAGCCCCACCCAGCCAACATGTCTCCATCCAACTCTCCTGTTGTGGAAAAAGTACCCAGTTGTGGAAGTACCCAGTTGTGGAAAAAGTGCTCAATTATCATACTTGAGTATAAGTAAAGATATCTTAGAAAATTAGTAAAAGTGAAAGTCACCCAGCAGAATACTACATGAGTAAAAGTATTTGATTTTAAATATACTCAAGTAAATGTAATTTCTAAAACATACTTAAGTTGTCACATGTGCTCCCTCTCCTGCCTCCAGGCTGCTCATTAGGGCGCACACCTGTCACCAGTGTTACGCGTATAATGACACTCACCTGAACTCCATCACCCTGATTTCGTGCCCTATATATGTCATTCCCTTTGGTTTCTTCCCCAGTCGTCATTGTTCCTGTATCTGTTTCATGCGCTGTTCGTGTTTTGTTCATTTATTTATTAAATGTATTCACACCCTGAACTTGCTTCCGACTCTCAGCGTACATCCTTACAGAATGACGACTCAACAAAGGGAAGCATCAGGGAGTGTTTTTGGGGGGGGAGGTGATGTTGGGTCTGGGTGTTGGAGCCGTAGCTACCTGGGAGGCCTCAGCCGGTGTGGAGGCTCCCATGCCTCAGCGGATTCAATAAGCTCCCATGCCTCAGCGGGTTCAATAAGCTCCCATGCCTAAGCGGGTTCAATAAGCTCCCATACCTAAGCGGGTTCAATAAGCTCCCATGCCTCAGCGGGTTCAATAAGCTCCCATGCCTCAGCGGGTTCAATAAGCTCCCATGCCTCAGCGGGTTCAATAAGCTCCCATGCCTCAGCGGGTTCAATAAGCTCCCATGCCTCAGTGGGTTCAATAAGCTCCCATGCCTCAGCGGGTTCAATAAGCTCCCATGCCTAAGGTGGATGAACAGGTTCCTGTGCCTCAACCAAGGCAACCGGGGAGGTCTCAGCCGGCTCATCAGGCTCTCACTCCTCAGCCGGTTCATCAGGTTTCTGCACCTCGGCAGAGGCTTACCGGTCCTATCATCCCTGTGGTTGGTGTCCTGTGGCTGGAGCCGAGTGCACCGGGGAGGGGGTACTGTCACGTATGCTCTCTCTCCGGCACTCTAGGTCGTCATGCTCCCGCGCCTCAGCGGAGGTAACCAGTCCACTCCTGAGCCCCGGGATCGTCGTCCTGCGGCTAGGGTCGCACGTTTGGGAGGTACTGTCACATGTGCTCCCTCTCCAGCCTCTAGGTCACCAGGCTGCTTGTTAGGGCACACACCTGTCACCAGCGCATAATGACCCTCACCTGGACTCCATTTCCTCCTTGATTACCTATATGTCATTCCTTTTGGTTTCTTCCCCAGTCGTCATTGTTCCTGTATCTGTTTAATGTTAGTGCGCTGTTCGTGTTTTGTTTATTTATTAAATGTATTCACTCCCTGAACTTGCCTCCTGACTCTCATCGTACATCCTTACATAAGTGTTGAAAGTCAAAGTATAAATCATTTCAAATTTCTTATATTAAACAAACCAGAGGCACCATTTTCTTGATTTAAAAATTTACTGATAGCCAGGGGTACACTCCAGCACTCAGACATAATTTACTAACAAAGCATGTGTGTTTAGTGAGACCGCCAGATCAGGGGGGGAGGGGGGGGGGCGGTCCGACAGTCCAGGTCACAATGGGCAATCACACAGATTTTGCTCTCGTTTCTCTCACACTTCATACATCTCTTCTACATCTCGCCTCTCACCTCCTTTCTGTGCAGGCTCCTTTATCCCCAAGCATCCCCTGGCTTAACGACCCACAGCCTTTCCTTGTTGGGGCAGGAAGTCCATATAAGGTTTGGGGGTGGAGCCAGCTACCTGCAAGATATCTCTCCTCAATTCCCACTCCCCTCACCTCTCCCTGCCGGCTGCCACAATAAATAGTAAAGTAAAGTACAAATACTTTCAAGTATTTTTACTTAAATACTTTACAGCACTGACCCCACCCCCACTCCCGGAAACCATTTCCCACCCCTTCCTACCCCCCTATCAACTAGGGTTGCTTGTCAGTCACCCACCACTGCCCCACCAGAAAAATCCCACCCCTTCCCCATGGACCTGAAAGCAAAGAAAGTTTAGCTTTAGCTGAGATTATTCTTTATAGAGTCAAGTATATTTGTTCAGGCCTCAATTGTTCCTTGACTAACACCATTCATTCTCGCTGTCGATGATTCTAATGCTATAACGTCTAACAGTAACTGTATCCATGGCGAATGTTTTCTACCTTCACTCTTGTTTTTCTCAGTGGTGGCATGCCTGACAACAGCTGTAACACTGGTTTGATGTTGAACTATGTTTGACCGAGGTTTCTGATTTACAAGGTTAGCCAACCTTGTTTTTTTGGAGATGAGCACAGAGGAAGCATCTAAGCTACTGAATCCTTCTGGAGAAAAGAGTCATATTAGATTTAAAAATAAATGCCTTTACACTTTTGCATAAAAGTTTATAGAATCATTCTATCATACACATAGCTATGTTGTTTATGGCAGGTTATCCCCGCTGTGCTTGGGTAATATTAGACCCAACAGCGTGCTCGGATCAGCATACACATCCACATCATTCCCTACCCTCTGGAGTCGTAAACGACAAACATGTACCAACATATTGGAGCTGCTTCGGGACTGATAGATACACACCCTGTTACTGTGTGTCAGAGAGCAGTGATGCTTTTAGTGTCTGTGCATGGAGCAGCAGGCCTATAATCAAAACCTATCCATTTAGAGAGGCTTCTCTGTCATTTATATGAGGCTGCCTGCCTGCCTGCTAGCTACACCCTTCATTACAATATCAATGCCCTCTCCTGGTGTAACCCCCATAATACTGAGGCTGAAGTTGTAGTAAGATGACTGAGGTTCCAGAATGCTCCAATATCTACACCAGCACATCGCTTAGCCTGTTTGGGATAGGGGGCAGTATTTTCACGTCTAGATGAAAATTGTGCCCAAAGTAAACTACCTGCTACTCAGGCCCAGATGCTAGGATATGCATATATATATATGCATATTGGTAGATTTGGATAGAAAACACTCAAAAGTTTCTAAAACTGTTAAAATAATGTCTGTGAGTATAACAGAACTTATTTGGCGAAACCAGGGATCATCATCCAGGGATGTTTTTTTTTTAGTTCACTGTATTTTCTATGTGGATCTAGATTTCTAAGGCACTTGCTTGCAGTTCCTATCATTTCCACTAGATGTCAACAGTCTTTAGAAATTGGTTGATATTTTTCCTTTGAGAAATGAAGAAGTAGCCCTTTCCTTTCTGGGTGTATAGCCAATTGTACTGTTTTGTTTGGGACGTGCGACCTGAAGCTCGCTCCACATTCATTTTATCCACTATTGAACGCAGTGTATGCCGTCTTAAATTTTATCCATTATTTACGTTTAAAAAATACCTAAAGTTGGATTAGGAAAGTTGTTTGAAATGTTTGGACAAAGATTACAGGTAACTTATTATATAATGTGTAGTTGTGTTGGGCGAGTTGGAACCAGTGTTTTTCTGAATCAAACGCACCAAATAAATTGACATTTTTGGTATATAACGACGGAATTAATTGAACAAAAGGACCATTTGTGATGTTTATGGGACATATTGGAGTGCCAACAGAAGAAGATCTTCAAAGGTAAGGCATGAATTATATCGTTATTTCTGAGTTTTGTGTCGCGCCTGGTGGGTTGAAATATGATTATCATGTGTTTGTTTGATGGGGTGCTGTCCTCAGATAATAGCATGGTTTGCTTTCGCGGTAAAGCCTTTTTGAAATCTGACACAGTGGATTAATAAGAAGTTCAGATTCATTTTGCTGTATTGCACTTGTAATTGTATGAAAGTTAAATATTTCTAATAATTTATTTTGAATTTCGCGCTCTTTCACCGGATGTTGTCGAAACGTTCCGCTAACGGAACCCCTAGTCGTAATTCAAATGCACTCCGAATACATTGTTTAGTTCATTCTTGTGGATCATTCTTCACTCTAGAACTAGTAGAGATATTAGAACAGAGCCTGGGCCTCTCAGTCCGACCTGTCAATCAAACTGTCTGCCTCATGATGACAGAGCCTTTTAATTTATTATCTATCATTCTATTATTTATCAGTTCTAGTCACCTGGCAACTGAGCTGTGTTGTAGGGCAGAAAGACATGCCTTCCTCATACTGATAGATAGAACACACTCTAATCCCATGTAATAAAAATAAACACCTTGAGGTGTTCAATAAGTATTGCAGATATAAAAATGTAAATAGCTCTGGAAGGGCTTAGTGCAGGTGCTCTGAATGCACATAGATGTAGCCCATTAACTGTCTACTATACACAGAACCCTTTTAGTACCCTTTTTTCTAAGGGTGTAAGGCTATTTTCTAAGTAATGTGTTACCAAAGGTTTTTACTTTGTTCTCCTCCAGCCAGTCGCTGTTCATTAGAAGATGACTACCAGTTAGAGAAATAAGAAGTAGATTGTTTCTCAGGTTGTCTTTCTGACTGGAACCCCTCTGTCTTTGTCTGGTTGTCGTCCTGTCGCTGTCAGCCACTGTTCTAATCCTCAACCCCCTCATTTGCATAAATTAGCATGCACTGGAACACAACACCTGCACTGATGTGATTATTGCAAATTAGATAAGATTAACCAATTCAATTAACGTATTCTAATTCAATCACACAGATATAGCTCTAATCACGTTCCCCTGGACACCAATATCCGTTCCGGTGTGTTCTGGGTTGTATTCATTAGGCACAAAACAAAAGAAAATACCTCATTGCTACCAGCGTGTTAAATGTGCAACCAGAGGGAAATACATCTCGACCACCATTACTCCACCCACAGAGACGTGTACAAAGCTAGCCCTCACCCTCCATTTGGCAAATCTGACCATAACTCCATCCCCCTGATTCCTGCTTACAAGCAAAAACTAAAGCAGGAAGCACCAGTGACTCGGTCAATAAAAAAATGGTCAGATGAAGCAGAAGCAAAGCTACAGGACACTTTTGCTAACACAGACTGGAATATGTTCCGGGATTCCTCTGATGGCATTGAGGAGTACACCACATCAGTCACTGGCTTCATGAGAGCATCAGCTGTTCCGGACGACTGTGTGATAACGCTTTTTGTAGCCGATGTGAGTAAGACCTTTAAACAGGTCAACATTCACAAGGCCACAGGGCCAGACTGATTACCAGGACGTGTACTCCGAGCATGCGCTGACCAACTGGCAAGCCTATAGGGAGGAGGTCAGAGACCTTACCGTGTGGTGCCAGGACAACAACCTCTCCCTCAACGTGATCAAGACTAAGGATATGATTGTGGTATACAGGAAAAGGAGGACCGAGCACACCCCCATTCTCATCGACGGGGTGGAGCAGGTTGAGAACTTCCAAGTTCCTTGGTGTCCATATCACCAACAAACTAACATGGTCCAAGCACCCCAAGACAGTCGTGAAGAGGCCATGACAAAACCTATTCCACCTCAGGAGACTGAAAAGATTTGGCATGGGTCCTCAGATCTTCAAAAGGTTTTACAGCTGCACCATCAAGAGCATCTGATTGCATCAATATGGCAACTGTTCGGCCTCCGACCGCAATGCACTAAAGTGGGTAGTACGTAAAACCCAGTACATCACCGGGGCCAAGCTTCCTGCCGTCCAGGACCTCTATACCAGGCTGTGTCAGAGGAAGGCCCTAAAAATTGTCAAAGTCTCCAGCCACCCTAGTCATAGACTGTTCTCTCTGCTACCGCACGGCAATCGGTACCGGAGCCCCAAGTCTAGGTCCAAGAGGCTTCTAAACAGCTTCTACCCCCAAGCCTCCTGAACATCTAATCAAATGGCTACCCAGACTATTTGCATTCCCCCCACCTCTCTTTTACACTGCTGCTACTCTCTGTTTATTATCTGTGCATAGTCACTTTAATAACTCTACCTACATGTACATATATATATTACCTCAATTACCTCGACTAACCGGTGCCCCCGCTAATTGACTCTGTACCGGTACCCCCTGTATAGGGCCTCGCTATTGTTATTTTACTGATGCTCTTTAATAATTTGTTACTTTTATTTATTTATTTTTTAGGTATTTTTCTTAAAACTGCATTGGTTATGGGCTTGTAAGTAAGCATTTCACTGTAAGGTCTACACCTGTTGTATTCGTCGCATGTGACAAATAACATTTGAATTGCTTTGAAACAGGGAGGGACTACTTGAACTTGTCCAATGAGAAACACTTGTTTTCTATTTTCCATTAAAAACTTTTTGACATATTTTGCTATGATGAGCCCTAATGAACACGGCCCTGGTGCCCATCTGTAGTATGGTGGGGTGAGGATTAAGGTGGGAGGGAATGGCGAGGGTGCACCACACAGCATCTTTCAGTGACATACTATAGTCTGAAATATGTTATCCTAGTCTAGCCTACCTCATTACGCTAACATTTATTCATCTCCATGCCCCAGAATGCCCCAGAATCCAAAGATTCAGTCCACAGACTCTTCCCCTCCTCCAACAATTTCCATCTTCAGCTTGGCTAGTAGCAACATCACCAGAAATTCACATACAAATATATGGAATGCATATAAAACAGGACTTGAAGCTGTTTCTTCATGCAAGGGGTGCGGTGCTATTCATTTATAGTAGAAATGTAAGCAGTTTGGTAACGCGATATCAGCTACCATGCCCTACAGTCAAGCTAAAGCAGAAAACATTGAATAATAATAATAAGATTTATTTCAGTTTCATTTTTAAAAGAGCTGAGTCCTTATGCTGCTTCGTGTGAACTGTGTGAACAAAGGCACGTTTGTTTTCACGTTTGTTTTGAATGTTTGCTGCCGGTGTCTGATGCCGATGTGAAGTGAACAGACTGTTGTTTATCACTGTGTTTTATCACCGTGTTAAGTTATTTAAAGAACAGAGGAAGAGAAACATTGTTGTCGATCTGTCTGTACAGATGGCTCCCAGGAGAAGCATGAACTGCAATGACATTGTGAGCTCTGATACAATATCACAGTAAAGCAAGGCGTCACTGTGACAACACTGCAAATAAAGATTTGAAAATAGCAGTGAGCATTCACAACAAGCTCCACAACTATGATTTAAAAATAGCAGTTTGCATTCATGATCATAAGAAGCTCGACAACATCCCACAAATAGACACCACAGCGCAGTAGCTGCTGTAACCAGTGATAAACACATGAATATACTATATGGAGACCTACACACTGTTTATGTTTATTGTCACATAGGGTCATTGTATGTAATGTACATGTCTTCATGTCACTACTGACCCTGGTTCGATCCCAGGCTGCATCACAATTGGTCGTGATCGGGAGTCCCATAGGTCAGCGCACAATTGGCCTGGTTAGGGTTTGGCCGTCATTGTAAATAAGAATGTGTTCTTAACTGACTTACCTACAGTGTGCACAGCTGTCATCAAGGCAAAGGGTTGCTACTTTGAAGATTCTCAAATATATTTTGTTTTACAATTTTTTGGCTAAAACGTGATTCTGTGTGTGTTATTTCGTAGTTTTGATGTCTTCATTATTATTCTACAATGTAGCAAATAGTAAAAAATAAAGAAAAACCTTGGGATGGGTAGGTGTGTCCAAACATTTGACTGGTACTGTATATATGATAATTTAATGTCCATCATCAACGTGACATAAGGAAATTGTGCACAGTAAGCCAGGTAGTCTTGCAGGAATGTTCCCAAATCAGATGTTCATTGACGTGAGAGCCAGAGGTTCAACGAGATACAAAATAGATCTTAATTCCAAAATACCAGTACAGTATAAGATAATGAATAAAAGCCAATAAAAAAGAAGCTTCATGTGTTTGATTTTTGCCTCTATGGCAGCATGCTGTGACCTGTTTTAAATCCATGTTTTACTGATGCAGATTTTAATGACTCACACTCCTTTTTAACGAGACCATTTATAAAAGTTGGTTTTAATGCGGCTTCAGTATTATGCCAAAGTTAGCATGACTAAACGTCCCGTTCTGGAGCTGCCTGAGTCCTGTCCAATACACTACACTACGCGCACACACACACACACACACACACACACACACACACACACACACACACACACACACACACACACACACACACACACACACACACACACACACACACACACACACACACACACACACACACACACACACACACACACACACACACAAACACACTGCATAGACCACTCAGCCATGACTTTACATGACAAAGTGCATTTCTCCATTTCTTCCAGCCAATTACTGAATACTTCATATCTCCTGGACAGTATGTAAACATAAAGGGTACGGTATATCTGTCATGAAACAACGGGATGTGTGAGATCAGCAGCATTAGTTCCTGTGCTTGTGTTTTTTGTCACTGGTTATTTGGACAAATCACGATTTCACAGGTATTAGCATCTTTCGAATTTTGGAAGGGGATGAGACATTTAGCACACAGACTTACAAAGAAATCAAATCAAATTTTATTTGTCACATACACATGGTTAGCAGATGTTAATGCGAGTGTAGCGAAATGCTTGTGGGTGTATCGCTTCGTTGTAGTTCTGATCCTCATTTTACCTCTTCTCTTAACTCTTATGGACCCAGAATTTAATCAAGCATCTGACCCATTACGCAATACTTTAGTTCTGGGTTAACCGAGATTACTGAATACACATGCTCAAGATAGCTTGTTACAGTACATTCTGTATTTATTAATGTACACATAGGCTACTAGTTACATATTGTATATTACATATGATACTACTTAAGTAAACAAATAATCATTATGGCTGTCATTTTTGTATGTCATTTGAATGTCTTCTCTGTGTTTTTTGTTTGCAGTATTGGCTAGACCCCTCGAAAACCCTTTCAGAACACAAAGATTTAATAACAAGTAAGTATCTCTTCCTTTCTCTGCATTCAGTTGAGTTGAAAGCCTCTCAGCTGTTTGGATACAGAGAGTTTGCTGCTGCTGAAATCTCTGTCTCTTTCTTTCTCTCTCTCTCTTCCTCTCTGTCCTCTCTCAGAAGGGCCTCCATACACACTCTATTTTGGGGTCAAGTTTTACGCTGAGAATCCCTGCAAGCTAAAAGAAGAAATAACAAGGTATATATTTTTGGTACAGTACTAGATTTCTCCAGATTATATCATTGTGGCTGCTATGCTATATATCAGAGGTAGTCAACACTGTTCCTGGAGTGCCGCAGGTACTGCAGGATTTTGTTCCAACTCGGCACCACACCTGACCAACTGAGCTAATTGATCAGTTCAGGGCCCAAATTCAACACACCTGGTCTTCCAGGTCCATTAAAAAATAACATGAAGTGTCTGCAGCACTCCAGGACCAGAGTTGCCTACCCCTGCTAAGCAGTATATCATTGACCCATCATCCAGTCACACAACAGTGTCATCATCTCCCTACTTTTTATTGAATTGGCCTTCACAGTCACACATACAGTATTAAAGCTTACATGCAGACTACAGGTTGTCCTTATCTATGACGATATGAAATAGCTTGTACTGTGTTTCATGTGCTATATGGATGTGTGTCTGTGTGTGTCTCTGGGTACTGTAGATATCAGTTCTTCCTGCAGGTGAAGCAGGACGTACTACAGGGCAGAATCCCCTGTCCCCTTGACATCAGCGCCCAGCTGGCTGCTCTGGCCATACAGTGTGAGTACACACAGTGGCAGAAAGAGAGAGGCAGAGAGAGGGGGGCATAGAGAGAAAGGCAGAGAGAGAGAGGCAGAGAGAGAGAGAGGCAGAGAGAGAGAGGCATAGAGAGAGAGAGAGAGAGAGAAGCAGAGAGAGAGGCAGAGAGAGAGAGAGAGAGGCAGAGAGAGAAAGGCAGAGAGAGAGGCAGAGAGAGAGAGGCAGAGAGAGAGAGAGGCAGAGAGAGAGAGGGGCAGAGAGAGACAGAGGCAGAGAGAGAGAGAGAGAGAGAGAAAGACACACAGGGAGAGAGGCAGGGAGAGAGACTGCGAAAGAGATGGCGAGAGAGAAGAGTGAGCGAGAGACAGACAGACAGACAGACAGACAGACAGACAGACAGACAGACAGACAGACAGACAGACAGACAGACAGACAGACAGACAGACAGACAGACAGACAGACAGACAGACAGACATAAATAGTTAATAAAAATAGAGATTAGTATTATGTGATTTTTAATTTTTAATTTTTTTTATTTCACCTTTATTTAACCAGGTAGGCTAGTTGAGAACAAGTTCTCATTTGCAACTGCGACCTGGCCAAGATAAAGCATAGCAGTGTGAACAGAAAACACAGAGTTACACATGGAGTAAACAATTAACAAGTCAATAACACAGTACAAAAAAAAAGAGTCTATATACATTGTGTGCAAAAGGCATGAGGAGGTAGGCGAATAATTACAATTTTGCAGATTAACACTGGAGTGATAAATGATCAGATGGTCATGTACAGGCAGAGATACTGGTGTGCAAAAGAGCAGAAAAGTAAATAAATATAAACAGTATGGGGATGAGGTAGGTAAAATTGGGTGGGCTATTTACCGATAGACTATGTACAGCTGCAGCGATCGGTTAGCTGCTCAGATAGCAGATGTTTGAAGTTGGTGAGGGAGATAAATGTCTCCAACTTCAGCGATTTTTGCAATTTGTTCCAGTCACAGGCAGTGATGCCACTGTTCCTTGTATTATGCGATCTCTCACACAGTCAAAATGTGTGCGTGTGTGTGCATGTGTGTGTGTGTGCGTGTGTGTGTGTGCGTGTGTGTGTGTGTGTGTGTGTGTGTGTGTGTGTGTGTGTGTGTGCGTGCATGTGTGTATGCCTGTGTTCATGTGTCTTTCTTTCACTATTTCTCTCCAGCCGAGCTTGGCGACTACGACCCGTACAAACATGTGTCGGGGTACGTGTCCGAGTATCGCTTTGTCCCGGACCAGAAAGAGGAACTGGAGCACGCCATCGAGAGGATCCACAAAACTGTAATGTAAGGAAGTCCTCTCCTCTCTTCTCTCTCCTCTGCTCTCCTCCTCTGCTCTCCCCTTCTTTCCTCTCTGCAACCTCTCTGCGACCTCTCTGACAACCAGCCCAATCCCTAATCCCCGTCTAATCCCCTCATAACAGGTTCCCCTCTCTGCACTGTACTATACGTCAGATATAATCCAACTGTTGTACAACCCAGACACTGTAACACTGATACTGTACAGTGTTGCAGTGTCTTAACAGTGTTACAGTATCTGGGTTTTTCAGTCAGTCCCTGTGGTGTATTAATAAATTAGTTAGTCTCTGGTGGGGTATTAATAAATTAGTCAGTCTCTGGTGGTGTATTAATAACTTAGTTAGTCTCTGGTGGTGTATTAATAACTTAGTCAGTCTCTGGTGGTGTATTAATAACTTAGTTAGTCTCTGGTGGTGTATTAATAACTTAGTCAGTCTCTGGTGGTGTATTAATAACTTAGTTAGTCTCTGGTGGTGTATTAATATCTTAGTCAGTCTCTGGTGGTGTATTAATAACTTAGTCAGTCTCTGGTGGTGTATTAATATCTTAGTCAGTCTCTGGTGGTGTATTAATAACTTAGTTAGTCTCTGGTGGTGTATTAATATCTTAGTTAGTCTCTGGTGGTGTATTAATATCTTAGTCAGTCTCTGGTGGTGTATTAATAAAGTAGTCAGTCTCTGGTGGTGTATTAATATCTTAGTCAGTCTCTGGTGGTGTATTAATAACTTAGTCAGTCTCTGGTGGTGTATTAATATCTTAGTCAGTCTCTGGTGGTGTATTAATAAAGTAGTCAGTCTCTGGTGGTGTATTAATATCTTAGTCAGTCTCTGGTGGTGTATTAATATCTTAGTCATCTCTGGTGGTGTATTAATATCTTAGTCAGTCTCTGGTGCTGTATTAATAAAGTAGTCAGTCTCTGGTGGTGTATTAATAAATTAGTCAGTCTCTGGTGGTGTATTAATATCTTAGTCAGTCTCTGGTGGTGTATTAATAACTTAGTCAGTCTCTGGTGGTGTATTAATAACTTAGTCAGTCTCTGGTGGTGTATTAATAAATTAGTCAGTCTGGTGGTGTATTAATAAATTAGTCAGTCTCTGGTGGTGTATTAATAACTTAGTCAGTCTCTGGTGGTGTATTAATAACTTAGTTAGTCTCTGGTGGTGTATTAATAAAGTAGTCAGTCTCTGGTGGTGTATTAATAACTTAGTCAGTCTCTGGTGGTGTATTAATATCTTAGTCAGTCTCTGGTGGTGTATTAATAAATTAGTCAGTCTCTGGTGGTGTATTAATAACTTAGTTAGTATCTGGTGGTGTATTAATAACTTAGTCAGTCTCTGGTGGTGTGTTAATAACTTAGTCAGTCTCTGGTGGTGTATTAATAACTTAGTCAGTCTCTGGTGGTGTATTAATAACTTAGTCAGTCTCTGGTGGTGTGTTAATAACTTAGTCAGTCTCTGGTGGTGTATTAATAACTTAGTCAGTCTCTGGTGGTGTGTTAATAAATTAGTTAGTCTCTGGTGGTGTATTAATAACTTAGTTAGTCTCTGGTGGTGTGTTAATAAATTAGTTAGTCTCTGGTGGTGTATTAATAACTTAGTCAGTCTCTGGTGGTGTGTTAATAAATTAATCAGTCTCTGGTGGTGTATTAATATCTTAGTCAGTCTCTGGTGGTGTATTAATAACTTAGTCAGATCTGGTGGTGTATTAATAACTTAGTCAGTCTCTGGTGGTGTGTTAATAAATTAGTTAGTCTCTGGTGGTGTATTAATAACTTAGTTAGTCTCTGGTGGTGTGTTAATAAATTAGTTAGTCTCTGGTGGTGTATTAATAACTTAGTCAGTCTCTGGTGGTGTGTTAATAAATTAGTCAGTCTCTGGTGGTGTATTAATATCTTAGTCAGTCTCTGGTGGTGTATTAATAACTTAGTCAGTCTCTGGTGGTGTATTAATAACTTAGTCAGTCTCTGGTGGTGTATTAATAAATTAGTCAGTCTGGTGGTGTATTAATAAATTAGTCAGTCTCTGGTGGTGTATTAATAACTTAGTCAGTCTCTGGTGGTGTATTAATAACTTAGTTAGTCTCTGGTGGTGTATTAATAACTTAGTCAGTCTCTGGTGGTGTATTAATAACTTAGTTAGTATCTGGTGGTGTATTAATAACTTAGTCAGTCTCTGGTGGTGTATTAATAAATTAGTCAGTCTCTGGTGGTGTATTAATAACTTAGTCAGTCTCTGGCGGTGTATTAATAACTTAGTCAGTCTCTGGTGGTGTATTAATAACTTAGTCAGTCTCTGGTGGTGTATTAATAACTTAGTCAGTCTCTGGTGGTGTGTTAATAACTTAGTCAGTCTCTGGTGGTGTATTAATAACTTAGTCAGTCTCTGGTGGTGTGTTAATAAATTAGTTAGTCTCTGGTGGTGTATTAATAACTTAGTTAGTCTCTGGTGGTGTATTAATAAATTAGTTAGTCTCTGGTGGTGTATTAATAACTTAGTCAGTCTCTGGTGGTGTATTAATAACTTAGTCAGTCTCTGGTGGTGTATTAATAAATTAGTCAGTCTCTGGTGGTGTATTAATAAATTAGTAGAGGGTAGAGAGATGACCTACAGAGCTGTAAGGGTATAGAGCTGTAGGTTTATAGGGATGAGCAACAGAGCTGTAAGGGTATAGATTGACCAACAAATTTGTAGGGGTAGAGCAATGACCGACAGAGTTGTAGGGGTATATGGATGACCGACAGAGCTGTAGGGGTATAGATTGAACGACAAAGCTGTAGGGGTATAGATTGACCAACAGACCTGTAGGGGTATAGATTCATCAACAGAGCTGTAGGGGTATAGATTGACCAACAGAGCTGTAGGGGTATAGATTGACCAACAGAGCTGTAGGGGTATAGATTGACCAACAGAGCTGTAGGGGTATAGATTCATCAACAGAGCTGTAGGGGTATAGATTGACCAACAGAGCTGTAGGGGTATAGATTGAACGACAAAGCTGTAGGGGTATAGATTGACCAACAGAGCTGTAGGGGTATTGGGATGAGCAACAGAGCTGTAGTGGTATAGAGTGATCAAAAAAGCTGTAGAGGTAGAGGGATGACTGACAGAGCTGTAGGGGTATAGGGATGACCAACAGAGCTGTAGGTGTATAGATTGACCAACAGATCTGTAGGGGTATAAGGATGACTGACAGAGCTGTAGGGGTATAAGGATGACTGACAGAGCTGTAGGGGTATAGATTGACCAACAGATCTGTAGGGGTATAAGGATGACCGACAGAGCTGTAGGGGTATAGATTGATCAACAGAGCTGTAGGTGTATAGGGATGACCGACAGAGCTGTAGGGGTATAGATTGATCAACAGAGAAGTAGGTGTATAGGGATGACCAACAGAGCTGTAGCGGTAGAGGGATGACGGACAGAGCTGTAGGGGTATAGATTGATCAACAGAGCTGTAGGTGTATAGGGATGACCGACAGAGCTGTAGGGGTATAGATTCACCAACAGAGCTTTAGGGGTAGAGAGATGACCTACAGAGCTGTAGGGGTATAGATTTACCATCAGAGCTGTAGGGGTATTGGGATGAGCAACAGAGCTGTAGTGGTATAGATTGACCAACAGAGCTGTAGGGGTATAGATTGACCAACAGAGCTGTAGGGGTATAGATTGACCAACAGAGCTGTAGGGGTATAGGGATGACCGACAGAGCTGTAGGGGTATAGATTGACCAACAGAGCTGTAGGGGTATAGGGATGACCGACAGAGCTGTAGAGGTAGAGAGATGACCGACAGAGCTGTAGGGGTATAGATTGACCAACAGAGCTGTAGGGGTAGAGAGATGACCGACAGAGCTGTAGGGGTATAGGGATGACCGACAGAGCTGTAGAGGTAGAGAGATGACCGACAGAGCTGTAGGGGTATAGATTGACCAACAGAGCTGTAGGGGTAGAGAGATGACCGACAGAGCTGTCGGGGTATAGGGATGACCAACAGAGCTGTCAGGGTATAGGGATGACCGACACAGCTGTCGGGGTATAGGGATGACCGACAGAGCTGTCGGGGTATAGGGATGACCGACACAGTTGTATGGTCGGAAGGATCACCAACAGCATTGATGTGGTATATATGGTCTAAGACATGGGTTCGATCCCAGGCTGTGTCGCAGCCGGCCGCGACTGGGAGACCCATGAGGCGGTGCACATTTGGCCCACGTCGTCCTGGTTAGAGGAGGGTTTGGCCTGCCGGGATGTCCTTGTCCTATTGCGCTCCAGCGACTCCTTGTGGCGAGCCAGGCACATGCACGCTGGCTTCGGTTGCCAGCTGTACGGTTTCCTCCAACACATTGGTGTGTTTGTCTTCCGGATTAAATAAGCAGTGTGTCAAGAAGCAGTGCTGCTTTGCGTGGTCGTGTTTCGGAGGACGTATGGCTCTTTACATTCGCCTCTCCCCAGTCCGTACAGATGTTGCAGCGATGGGACAAGACTGTAACTTCCAATTGGATACCTCAAAATTGGGGAGAAAAAGGGCTTGTCTTCTCAGACTGAGACAGTCCTATTATTACATATCATTTACATTACAGTTGTTCTTACAGAGTCAACCCCATAAGTCCTGAAAGGTCTTAAGTCTATGACCATGCATCCCATTAATGTTGCTGACCAAGAGACAGTGATCATCATTTGATTTTGCACTGGTCCCTCTCTCTCTCTCTCTCTCTCTCTCTCTCTCTCTCTCTCTCTCTCTCTCTCTCTCTCTCTCTCTCTCTCTCTCTCTCTCTCTCTCTCGGAGAAGAGTCCCCTAAGCAAGCTGGTCCTGGGGCTCTGTTCACAAACACAAACAGATCCAACAGAGCCCCACGACAGCAATGCAATTAGACCCAACCAAAAAGAGAATAACTTAACACATTGGAAAGAATTAACAAAAAAACTGAGCAAACCAGAATGCGATTTCAGACTACACAGTGACAGAATACCTGACCACTGTGACTGACCCAAAATTAAGGAGAGAGCCACACTGCAATATGAAAAGAAGAGAGGCAGAGGGAGGAAAAGAGAGATAGAAGGAGTGGTAGGGAGGGAGGGGGGAAGGGGGAGGGAGAGATAGAAACAATGAGACAGATGTAGTTTTCTCAAGAGCCTGTGGATGTCAACCTCGCTGTGATCTGCTATGTAGAGTGAGCACCCAGCACCACACCCCTTGTCACATATCTGTTGCTCTCTGACTCCCTTCCACTTCCTATTCCTGCCTTGTCCGTCCAGGTGGCCTCATTCCGACAGGCAGCAGCGGGAAGACATGAGGCCAACCAAACACACTAACGACACACACACACACACACACACACACACACACACACACACACACACACACACACACACAGCCAGGCAGGCAGACATGGGGCCAGATGGAGGGATCAGTGTCCCTGTCCCTTTCCCCACCCGTTGTGTCACAGCTCCATGGAGCTCCTGCCTCAACCTGCCCACCCCGAAGTGTCTGTTAAAAACGCCCCGTTCCAAGCCACTCACCACCTAACTGCATGTAGGAGACAATCATCTCAGCCCTGGCCCGGCCGCTTATAAAGAACATGTGAACAGAATCCAAAATGTACTCGGGAAAGAAGTGGGAGCAAAGGATGAGATTGTGTCTTCAGGGTATGGATGGAGGAGGAAGAGTGGAAGACGAGGAGGAGAAGGAGAGGTGTGAGGAGATCTAGGGGTCACACTTGAGCAGGCTGAATGAGTCTGAGTCTCTGTGTTACTAATGTGTGTGATCAGGAGATCAATGATACAGCTCGAGAGCGGAGAGGTGAGGGGAGAAGGAGGAGGGAGGGGAGGGGACTCATCCAACCTCTAACATTAGGAGGGAGAAGCTTACCAAAGCCAGAGTTTACACTGCAGACACACTGCTTATAGTCCAGAGATTACAGTACCCTTTACTGTTCACCCTTTATCCACATTCATAGATATTTTCACCATATTGTAGACTCAGTTAGCAGTTGGTACACGGTTCACTCTCGATAAACATATTGTATGTACTCAGCAAAGCACAGGGAGTTGTTCCATACCTGTGGTCTCCTCGACTGCATGTGTTTGGTTTTTAAACATGATTCTCTCTGTATGACATTGTAGTTAATGAGTAATAGGAGATACATAACCCAGTCCACAACCTAGTTGAACATTATTTCACATGGAATGTTAATTAAGAAATAGGAACGTAGAAAAGGCATTATTGACTAGATGAGGAGAGGGGAAAGTATGTCATGTACGTTTTTGAAAAGTGTATTGGTTTCATTTGAGTATATTTTATTGTAGTCTCGTGGGACCAGACAAGTCTGTCGCTGAACATTAAGTCTGGCATGTAAGATGACTTGTATTCTAGTTCCTTATTATTATTTTTATTATTATTATTATATGTAGAATATTTATCTCAGTGTTGCCACTTCAGAGTGTATCCATTGTCTTGTATCTGTTCAGACTGCATACAGTACTCTAAAACACTCTAGCTATAATCTCACTACCTATAATTACCTCTGTTGTTGACCAGGTAGATCATCATGTTAGATTTACTGTTTATTAGACTGGGGGTGTCACGCCCTGGTCTAAGTATTTTGTGTTTTCTTCATTTATTTGGTCAGGCCAGGGTGTGGCATGGGTTTTTGTATGTGGTGTGTTTTGTATTGGGATTGTAGCTTAGTGGGGTGTTCTAGATAAGTCTATGGCTGTCTGAAGTGGTTCTCAATCAGAGGCAGGTGTTTATCGTTGTCTCTGATTGGGAACCATATTTAGGCAGCCATATTCTTTGAGTGTTTCGTGGGTGATTGTCCTTAGTGTCCTTTTGTCTGTTGTGTATTAGTTTGCACCAGTATTAGGCTGTTTCGGTTTTCGTTACGTTCATTGTTTTTTTGTAGTGTTTTGGTCCGACTCTCCTTCACACCTAGAAAACCGTAACAGGGGGATTCATGACAGTTAAACAACTCTCCATCACTGCTGTAATACTGTCATCAGGGGTGAAGTACGACACAATAAATATCAACTTTCCATGTATTTGGGGTGTTCTCTTGTTGCACTGTATTCCCCCAACAGTCACTTAGTGATTTGTTACATGGCTGTTTCTAAACCCTTAGCTTTAGATGTTTAAAACCCCTTAGCTTTAGATGTTTAAAAACCCTTAGCTTTAGCTGTTTCTAAACTCTTAGCTTTATATGTTTCTAAACCCTTAGCTTTAGATGTTTAAAAACCCTTAGCTTTAGATGTTTATAAACTCTTAGCTTTAGATGTTTAAAAACCCTTAGCTTTAGATGTTTATAAACTCTTAGCTTTAGATGTTTAAAAACCCTTAGCTTTAGATGTTTAAAAACCCTTAGCTTTAGATGTTTAAAAACCCTTAGCTTTAGATGTTTAAAAACCCTTAGCTTTAGATGTTTATAAACCCTTAGCTTTAGATGTTTATAAACCCTTAGCTTTAGATGTTTAAAAACCCTTAGCTTTAGATGTTTATAAACTCTTAGCTTTAGATGTTTATAAACCCTTAGCTTTAGATGTTTATAAACCCTTAGCTTTAGATGTTTCTAAACCCTTAGCTTTAGATGTTTAAAAACTCTTAGCTTTAGATGTTTAAAAACCCTTAGCTTTAGATGTTTATAAACTCTTAGCTTTAGATGTTTCTAAACCCTTAGCTTTAGATGTTTATACACTCTTAGCTTTAGATGTTTCTAAACCCTTAGCTTTAGATGTTTATACACTCTTAGCTTTAGATGTTTCTAAACCCTTAGCTTTAGATGTTTATACACTCTTAGCTTTAGATGTTTCTAAACCCTTAGCATTAGATGTTTCTAAACCCTTTAGAATAGATGAAGATATCTAGATGTTCTAAATAGTCTGTACAATATAATGTTACACTATACTTGTAGGTGTATACTAGCTCATGTTACACCACGTACAGTTGAAGTCGAAAGTTTACATACACTGAGGTTGGAGTCATTAAAACTCATTTTTCAACACCTCCACAAATGTATTGTCAACAAACTATAGTTTTGGCATGTCGGTTAGGACATCTACTTTGTGCATGACACAAGTAATTTTTCCAACAATTGTTTACAGACAGATTATTTCAATTATAATTCACTGTATCACAGTTCCAGTGGGTCAGAAGTTTACATACACTAAATTGACTGTGCCTTTAAACAGCTTGGAAAATTAAAAAAAATGATGTCACGGTTTCAGGAGCTTCTGATAGGCTAATTGACATTATTTGAGTCAATTGGAGGTGTACCTGTGGATGTATTTCAAGGCCTTCCTTCACACTCAATGCCTCTTTGCTTGACATCATGGGAAAATCAAAAGAAATCAGCCAAGACCTCAGAAAAATAATTGTAGACCTCGACAAGTCTGGTTCATTCTTGGGAGCAATTTCCAAAACGCCTGAAGGTACCTAGTTCATCTGTACAAACAATAATACCAAAGTATAAACACCATGGGACCACGCAGCCTGCATACCGCGCAGGAAGGAGACGCGTTCTGTCTCCTAGAGATGAACGTACTTTGGTGCGAAAAGTGCAAATCAATCCCAGAACAACAGCAACTGACATTGTGAAGATGCTGGAGGAAACAGGTACAAAAGTATCTATATCCATAGTTAAACAAGTCCTATATCGACATAACCTGAAAGGCCGCTCAGCAAGGAAGAAGGTTCTTGGGTTTCGTGGGTGATTGTTCCTGTTCCTGTCTTGTGTTAGTTTGCACCAGTTTAGGCTGTTTCGTTTTTCACGTTACGTTTTTTGTTTTTGTATTGATTCGTGTTTCCTTTGTTTCATTAAACATGAATCTCAATAGCCACGCCGCATTTTGGTCCGACTCTCTTTCACATAAAGAAAGCCGTGACAGAATCTCCCACCACAACAGGACCAAGCGGCGTGACAACAAGCAGCAGCAGCAGCGAAATAAAGACTTCTGGACTTGGGAAGAAATCCTTGACGGGAGAGGACCCTGTGCTAAACCAGGGAGTGTAGCCGCCCCAAGGTGCAGTAAGAGAAGAGGCAACAGGAGCAGCTCAAAGAGGAGCTGGAGACAGCGAAGGCAGAGAGGGGCTGGTATGAGGAAGCAGCACGGCGGCGTGGATGGAAGCCCAAGAGTCAGCCCCAAAAGTTTCTTGGGGGGGAGGCTCACAGGAAGTATGGCGAAGCCAGGTAGGAGACCTGCGTCAACTTCCTGTGGTTACCGGGGGGCTAGAGAGACCGGGCAGGCACCGTGTTATGATGTGAAGCGCACGGTGTCCCCAGGGCGGTGCATAGCCCGGTGCGATACATTCCAGCTCCGCGTATCGGCCGGGCTAGAGTGGGCATCGAGCCAAGTGCCATGAGGCCGGTTTATATGGCACCAGCCTTGCGCATGGTGTCCCCGGTTTGCCTGCATAGCCCAGTGCGGGCTATTCCACCTCGCAGCACTGGCAGGGCGACCGGGAGCATGCAACTAGGTTGGGTTGGGCAGGTTCGGTGCTCAAGAGTTCCAGTGCGCCTGCACGGTCCGGTCTATCCGTCACCACCTCCACGCACTAGCTCTCCGGTGGCAGCCCCCCGCACCAGGCTGTCTCTCCGGCTCATCCGTACAGGTGCTCCCGTCTGTCCAACGCTGCCAGAGCCTTCCTCCTCTCCAGTGCTGCCGGAGTCTCCCGCCTGTTCAGCTCAGTCAGAGCCTTCCTCCTCTACAGCGCTGCTGGAGTCTCCTGCCTGTTCAGAGCTGCTAGTCTGCAAGGAGCTGCCAGTCTGCAAGGAGCTGCCAGTCTGCAAGGAGCTGCCAGTCTGCAGGGAGCTGCCAGTCTGCAAGGAGCTGCCAGTCTGCAAGGAGCTGCCAGAGCTGCCAGTCTGCATGAAGCCGCCAGAGCTGCCAGTCTGCAAGAAGCCGCCAGAGCTGCCAGTCTGCAAGAAGCCGCCAGAGCCGTCAATCAGCATGGAGCATCCAGAGCCGTCAGTCAGCATGGAGCAGCCAGAGCCGTCAGTCAGCATGGAGCAGCCAGAGCCGTCAGTCAGCATGGAACAGCCAGAGCCGCCAGTCAGCATGGAGCAGCCAGAGCCGTCAGTCTGCCAGGATCCGCCCCTCTGCCCGGAGCTGCCGGAGCCACTCAGCCCAGAGGCGCCAGAGCCTCTCAGCCGAGAGGCGCCAGAGCCTCTCGGCCGAGAGGCGCCAGAGCCCCTCAGCCCAGAGGCGCCAGAGCCCCTCAGCCCAGAGGCGCCAGAGCCCCTCAGCCCAGAGGCGCCAGAGCCCCTCAGCCCAGAGGCGCCAGAGCCCCTCTGTCCCGAGCAGCTGTCCCTCTGTCCCGAGCTGTCCCTCTGTCCTGAGCTGCCCCTCTGTCCCGAACTGCCCCTCAGTCCAGTGGGGTCATTAAGTAGGGTCGCCGTGGTTCGGAGACCACGGAAGCGGACAAGGTGGGGGACTAAAACTATGGTGAAGTGGGGGCCACGTCCAGCACCAGAGCCGCCACCGCGGACAGATGCCCACCCAGACCCCCGGTCCACATAAAGAAAGCCGTGACAGCCAGACTACGGTTTGCAACTGCACATGGGGACAAAGAACATACTTTTTGGAAAAATGTCCTCACGTCTGATGAAACAAAAATAGAACTGTTTGGCCATAATGACCATCGTTATGTTTGGATGAAAACGGGGGGGGCTTGCAAGCCAAAGAACAGCATCCCAACCGTGAAGCACTGGGGTGGCAGCATCATGTTGTGGGGGTGCTTTGTTGCAGGAGGGACTGGTGCACTTCACAAAATAGATGGCATCATGAGGTAGGAAAATTACGTGGATATATTGAAGCAACATCTCAAGACATCAGTCAGGAAGTTAAAGCTTGGTCGCAAATGGGTCTTCCAAATGGACAATGGCCCCAAGTATACTTCCAAAGTTGTGGCAAAATGGCTTAAGGACAACAAAGTCAAGGTTTTGGAGTGGCCATCACCAAGCCTTGACCTCAATCCTATAGAAGATTTGTGGGCAGAGCTGAAAAGTGTGTGTGAGCAAGGAGGCCTACAAACCTGACTCAGTTACCCCAGCTCTGTCAGGAGGAATGGGCCAAAATTCACCCAACTTATAAATAAATAAAATCTGAAATAAATCATTCTCTTTGACATTTCACATTCTTAAAATAAAGTACTGATCCTAACTGACCTAAGACAGGGAATTTTTACTATGATTAAATTTACTATGAAGGAATTGTGAAAAACTTAGTTTAATTGTATTTGGCTATGGTGTATGTAAACATTCGACTTCAACTGTATACAGTAAGATGTATACTTAATAATGTTACACTATGGTATGTATGTATACTTGTAGGTGTATACTTGCTCATGTTATACCATGTATACAGTAATTGCAGATGTGTACTCGATAATGTCACACTTTGTATACTTGTAGATACACACTAGATAAGATTTCCTTCTATGTGTTTGTATATGGGCTTGAAAGCCTTTCCTGATGCTTCACCAACAAGATAAACTCTCTGTGTTTCAGGGGCCAGGTTGCCTCCCAGGCTGAACTCAGTTATTTAGGAATCGCCAAAACACTGGATATGTACGGAGTCGATCTTCACCCTGTGTTTGTAAGTAGTCACATGCGCCCGAATACAACAGGTGTAGGTAGACCTTACAGTGAAATGCTTACTTACAAGCCCCTAACCAACAATGCAGTTTAAAAAAATACAGATAAGAATAAGAAATAAAAGTAACAAAACATTAAAATAACAATAGCGAGACTATATACAGGGGGGTACCGGTACAGAGTCAATGAGATGCTTGTTAGAGCTGTATTCTGTGGTTTATCACAATCACATTGCCTTGATAATGTTCTTTCTTATTGTCCTAGTCTCTTTGTGTATGGAGAGATTACTATTTTCCTCTTTTCTTATCCTTTGACACATACGTTAATATCTTTACTGTGTGTTATTTCTGGTTGGGACATAGTATGTAAATTGTGCTTGGAATAATACCTATTATTGTGGTGTGTTTCAGGGTGAGAATCAATCTGAATACTTCCTGGGGTTAACACCTATTGGAGTTGTTGTTTACAAGAACAAAACACAAGTTGGGAAGTATTTCTGGTAGGTATTATTTATGGAGGATTTGTATATTCATTGTAGGAGTAAATAAGGAATATGATAGTTTGCTATTTCCACTATCACAATTATCAACGGACTTGCTGGCGTTGGTGCGAAAGGGCTGGGTTTTGATGAATTATCAAGTTGTGGGTATGTCGAGGCTTGGCCCCTCACTGGCCAATCAGAATGTACTCCATGGCTAAATAATTGGTTGCTTAAAGTTGTGTATTTACAGTCTTTTATGTATTGCCTTGGAATCAACTCAATTTCCAATGTTTGTCCTTTATAGTTTGTTAAATGGCTTACAGAAACAAAATAACACAATGTAGACTATCTTTGCTAAATACGTTAACTTGAACCCAATCTAAGTAATTGCATGGCTTCAATAGCATTCACACTGATATAGGTGTAGGTCTACTGTAAATTGTATTATGGCTGAGCATCGACATGCCAAACATTGTCAATAAACAAGATTGAATAAATAATTGATAAGGCCTAAAAAAGAGAGCAAATAATTTGATTCAAATTTGAAATGAAGCGACAACTTGTTTTAAATAGGCTATGTGTAAATATAGTTACAGACGCCATCATTTCTCCCCGTGGGCATATCATTTTAAAACAATGCAGACTATAGAGGGTTTTACTCACATCCCAATTTTTCACAGTAGCTGGACAAAGATCCAATATAAAGAGAAAAGGAGAACGTCCACTCACCGTTATACTGCTCCCAAATATGAATATATGTGGAACCATCTTACAGATCAGATCACATTCACCCATCTCCAGCATCTGCATTGCAAGCTCGCCACGGACGTTGCCACCATTAAACCAGGAAAGGTAAATCATTCTAATAACTTTGGTTGTAATAAAATGTAACGAAAAACAACCAATCAGTTTTTTTAAACAACAATAAATAAATGTGAAATGTAATGATATCATGAAATCGGCAGGATAAAAAAGAAAGGCATTGCTGTTGAACCAGCCTTTGTTATAGCAGGCCTAAAGGAGTGCTTGGGTTTTGAACAAATGAAACTGAAAACCAGCCATTTTTACAGGTTACAGATAACTTATGAGGTTCACCGGTGCTGTCTGGGATGGCTGGGTGACCTGGTAATCAGAGGTTCTCATCTCTCGCTTCAGGATGGACATGTAGCCTACATCATGGAGGGGGTTTGACGCATGCCCAAAACGGGACCTGCATGGCTAAAATAATGTTGGCCTGCCGACAATGCATAGATAAAAAGGGAATGTCACTGTTTTAAATTCTCACACATGATATTTTAATACATCTTTGGTGATTAAGATTTATTTACAAGTGGTCTCAGGGGCCAGTCTTAACTACTTCGCGATTGCATTGAGCAGAAAAAAAAAACTTAATTGAGAGGAGTGGAGGCTATACTTGGTTTTTAATCAAATAAAACAAAATAAAAACGTTTGTTTTTTATGTTTCTAAATACGAAGTATACAGGCACCAAAAGCACATTAGGCTACTCTTGTTCCATGCACATATGTGCATTGTGCGTCATGGCTTGATAGGCTGTGTTTCCATGGTCTAAATTCATGGCTTAACCAACCTGCATTACCGCTAAAAATAGCTTTGGTTGGTCTTAAATATCTCTAACATTGCTGCCTGAAATTAGCAGTTTGGATCATCTTTTTAAGGACACACCTCAAATATTTCCACCCAAATCAAAGCAAATCAAGTTTTATTTGTCACATGTGCCGGATACAACAGGTGTAGACTTTACAGGGAAATGCTGAATACAACAGGTGTAGACTTTACAGTGAAATGCTGAATACAACAGGTGTAGACTTTACAGTGAAATGCTGAATACAACAGGTGTAGACTTTACAGTGAAATGCTGAATACAACAGGTGTAGAATTTACAGTGAAATGCTGAATACAACAGGTGTAGACTTTACAGTGAAATGCTGAATACAACAGGTGTAGACTTTACAGGGAAATGCTGAATACAACAGGTGTAGACTTTACAGTGAAATGCTGAATACAACAGGTGTAGACTTTACAGTGAAATGCTTTCTTACGAGCCCTTAACCAACAAGTTACTACCCCTTAATTAGGGATAGCCGTCCCGTCAACGGGACAGTTGTAAATCATGCAGCGCCTTGTGTCACGATCGCAGATTTTAGAGAAACAACAAATGTCGGTGCATATAAGTGTCTTATATCAGCTGAAAGCTTAAATTCTTGTTAATATAACTGCACTGTCCAATTTACAGTAGCTATTACTGTAGCATATCCTATAGGACACCATATCAGAGATCCTAGAATGTAACCCGACTTCACTATATCATTAGGAGTGTAGTATATCCTATAGGACACCATTTCAGAGATCCTAGAACGTAACCAGACTTCACTATATCAATAGGGGTGTAGTATATCCTATAGGACACCATATCAGAGATCCTAGAATGTAACCATACTTCACTATATCAATAGGGGTGTAGTATATCCTATAGGACACCATATCAGAGATCCTAGAATGTAACCAGACTTCACTATATCAATAGGGGTGTAGTATATCCTATAGGACACCAAATTTGGTCAGAGAGCGACGCCTTCATGGCACACCAATGACGCGGGCGATCTTCACTTGATCGACTGTAACTTTGTCAAATAAGCACCAATCGGGGTCAAACAAAGCTAGATAGCCAATGAGCTGGGCTTTACGGGAGTGTCCGGAAACCCCGTATCTGTCGCCAAATGTAGCTGCTAACCTTGTGCGACAGTCAGCCTTTTCCTTTTGGGCGAAAATGATAAGAATATGGAGAGTTATGAAGTTATGAAAACTGGTTGTTTTGCAAATGTTGAACTTACAATATGTCAAACAATACTGGAAAACCTCAATCAAAGTCCAAGTATACAGATTTGACGTTATTCTTGCAGAAAATTTTTATGTGAATGTAAATGTCTCCTTCATGATTTTCCCAAATGTACCTGGGTGACTTTACACTAAATGTCATGTAGAGTGCTCATACTTATCCGTCTGAAACTTTGCACATACACTCTGCTGCCGTCTTGTGGACACCATCTGAATTACAACCGGAGTGATGGCTAGATGTGGGACCTTTCTGTTGCATTTCAAAGATGGTGGTAGAAGAAGAAAAAAAAGTTGTTTTTTTTTCTTTGTATTTTCTTCTAACAGATCTATTGTGTTATATTCTCCTACATTCAATTCACATTTCCACAAACCTCAAAATGTTTCCTTTCAAATGGTACCAAGAATATGCATATCCTTGCTTCAGGTCCTGAGCTACAGGCAGTTAGATTTGGGTATGTAATATTAGGCGAAATTAAAATTAAAAAAAAAGGGACTATAAAATATTTACTAAATAAACTGAAGTTAAAAAAAGTTACACAATAAAATAACAATAACAAGGCTATATACATGGAGTACCGGTGTGGGGGTACAGGTTAGTCGAGGTAATTGAGGTAATATGTACATGTAGGTAGAGGTAAAGTGACTATGCATAGATTATAAACAGTGAGTAGCAGAAGCATAGAAAACGAGGTCAATGCTAATAGTCTGGGTAGCCATGTGATTAACTGTTCAGCAGTCTTATGGCTTGGGGGTATAAGCTATTAAGAAGCCTTTTGGACCTAGACTTGGCGCTCCGGTACCGCTTGCAGTGCAGGAGCAGAGAGAACAGTCTATGACTAGGGTGGCTGGAGTCTTTGACAATTTTTAGGGCCTTCCTCTGACACGGCCTGGTATAGAGATCCTGGATAGCAGGAAGCTTGGCCACAGTGATGTACTGGGCCATACGCACTACCCTTTGTAGCGCCCATCTGAGTGCAAACAAGCTGATATAAGACAAGTAAATTGCCGAACTTGGCGTTACGCCTGGAAAAATGCCTGTGCGCCAGTTTTTACATGACGAAATTGCAAACTAATACCAGCCAAAAATAGAGCCCTTCATATTAGTTAGATAACTTGCTGCAGTATTTATGAGAAAATCAACCGTGACTAAGCTATCGTACCTGTTAATAAACATCTCATTATCTGTTTGTTTATTTTTGATCATTTTAGGCCAAGGATAACAAAAGTGCATTTTAAGGAAACACAGTTTGAGCTTCAAGTCGTTGGAAAAGATGTAAGTTGTCAGTTATTATCTTTCAGTATTATCTGCATAAGGAATGTTGTGTGAATTTTTGTTTGTTTCGCCTGAATTTTACACCTTGGCTTTGTTTGTTTGTGATTATTCTGTTTATTTTAGCATGTTTCATAAACTCAATAGTTTGATTCACACTATAATTCACACTAGCAAACTTGGTGTGACTGAATCAGAATCAATTTGTTTGGATATCACAGGTGTAGAAAACCTCATTATAATTTCCCCCCATTTCAGACTTCAATACAAGGCATAAAATAAAAACTGACTGAATGTTCCAAGGAGTAGTTGCAGTACTCCCATGTGAAACCTTGAAAGGTGTGTTTGATCTTGAAAGATTTTGACATCCGCCTAATGTTTAATGAGAGAAATTAAAGAAACATGACAGAGCAGAACTCCGGGACATGGTTGCAGCCTTGAAAGCTCTCTCCCATTTCCATTGATGTTCACTTCACAGGTGCAAATGGGAAGGGAGACACTTCACACGAACTTCACTTCCTCAAAATACATCCAGCTTCATGATGAACCTTTGGGTTTTCTGGGAATTTTCAAACTTACGCATTTTGGGAGGATTTCTTGATCATTTTGGAAGTGATCTGGGCCCACACCTTCAGATATCACTGAAGCAGAACAACTTTTTCTCCTCTCTCTGTTGAGATAGCGTGACTCATTGAGGCCTGTGTGTCTTGCTGAATGAAATATTGAATTTGGTTTATTCAGTCGATTAATTTTCACTGGTGTGTGTGCATGCGTGCATGTGTGTGTGTGCGTGCGTGCTCCAGCTAGCAACCTGAGAGTCTCATTAAGCCGAGGCAGTCAAGCAGCCAGAGACCCATGAGAAGCCCATTATTGACAATACACTATCTGAGCAGCTCAGAAGACCAGAGCTTAATTGAAATAAAATAAAGAACCAAGGATCAAAAGTAGCTACCTCCTCTTTGAGACTAGCTGTAGAGGTTGCAGTGTGAGCCGTCCTCTCTCTACAGTCTGATATCTATTATCCTAATGACCGAACACAGACATCCCATATGGGTGAAAGATTACACACTACCTGTTCATTTGCTGTACATGTAATGGTACATTTGTCAGGAGGGAGATGCAGTGGCCTATCCACCACCACCGAACACCACCTAATTATGGAGCCGGTTGTTTTCACAATAAATGATGTAGCCAACGTCCTTTGTTATGGTATATGTTAGAATTATAAACTGTGTAGTTTGGGTTCTGGATGCTGATTGGCTGAAACAACACTCCAGTCGTGTGTCTATCAGACAGTATATTTAAGCAATAAGGCCCAAGGAGGTGTGGGGATTGTGTCCCTTTTCGACACAGTAAAATCGGTCTATTGGCCTTCTCTGTTAGAGCTACAATATACAGGAATTCAATGCCCATGGACTTGAGAAACTGCACTGATTATTATACTTTTAAATTTAAATTGAAACATGGCTCAAATCTATCCAAATCTTTACACATGAGTTGTCTGTGGTTCCTCATATGTAAGACGACAGTTGATGATGGTGGTGTTGTTGTTAGACTGATATATTATTGGATGTAATGTATTTGTATTTTGTATTGTTTTAGTGAGTATGTATATTGTGACTGCGTAATTGTCCTTAGCTGCCCTGGCACAACGGCTGCAAACGTAGCTTTTGGCAAACCCCGGCACATTTACATGGATTTTGCGTTATTGTAATGTTGATTTTGATTAATGTGCATTGTCCCCTGTAAATAAATAAATAAATAAAATGTATACCTCTGGGGTTTGTGCTATATGGCCAATATACCACGGCTAAGGGCTGCATCCAGGCACTCCGTGTTGCGTCGTGCTTAAGAACAGCCCTTAGCTGTGCTATATTGGCCATATGCCACACCCCCTCGGCCTTATTGCTTTAATATACAGTGGCAAGAAAAGGTATGTGGACCCTTTGGAATTACCTGGATTTCTGCATAAATTGGTCATCAAATTTGATCTGATCTTCATCTAAGTCACAACAATAGACACACATAGTGTGCTTAAACTAATAACACGCAAATGATTGTATTTTTCTTATGTGTATTTTGAATACATCATTTAAACATTCACAGTATAGGTTGGAAAAAGTATGTGAACACCTTCTCCAAATGCTAATTGGAGTCAGGAGTCAGCTAACCTTGAGTCCAACCAATGAGACAAGATAGGAGTGGCCGTCCTGCGAAGATGACTGCAGGTGCACAGCGCAGAATGCTCAATGAGGTTAAGAAGAATCCTAGATTGTCAGCTAAAGACTTACAGAAATCTCTGGAACATGCTAACATCTCTGTTGACGAGTCTGCAATACGTAAAACACTAAACAAAGAATGGTGTTCATGGGAGGACGTCACAGAAGAAACCACAGCTGTCCAAAAAAACAACATTGCTGCCCATCTGAAGTTTGCAAAAGTGCACCTGGATATTCCACAGCGCTACTGGCAAAATATTCTGTGGACAGATGAATCTACAGTTGAGTTGTTTGGAAGGAACACACAACACTATGTGTGGAGAAAAAAAGGCACAGCACACCAACATCAAAACCTCATCCCAACTGTAAAGTATGGTGGAGGGAGAAACATGGTTTGGGGCTGCTTTGCTGCCTCAGGGTCTGGACAGCTTGATATCATCGATGGAAAAATGAATTCCCAAGTTTATCAGGAAATTTTGCAGGAGAGTGTTAGGCTATCTGTCCTACAAATGAAGCTCAACAGAAGTTCCGTGATGCATCAGGACAACGACCCAAAACACAGAAGTAAATCAACAGCAAAATGGCTTCAACAGAAGAAAATATGCCTTCTGGAGTGGCCCAGTCAGAGTCCTGACCTCAACCCGATTGAGATGCTGCGGCATGACCTCAAGAAAGCAGTTCACTCCAGACATCCCAATAATATTGTAACGGCGTTCTTCGTTTGTCGAAAGAGAGTCGGATCGAAATGCAGCGTGTTGGTTACTCATGTTTTTTAATGAATGAATCGCGGTACATGAAATAACTGATATAAATAAATAACAACAAACGGAACGTGAAACCTAATTACAGCCTATCTGGTGAAACTACACAGAGACAGGAACAATCACCCACGAAATACACAGTGAAACCCAGGCTACCTAAATACGGTTCCCAATCAGAGACAACAAGAATCACTTGACTCTGATTGAGAACCGCCTCAGGCAGCCAAACCTAAACTAAACACACCCCTAATCAACCACAATCCCAATGCCTACAAAAACCCCAATACGACAACACAATAACATAAACCCATGTCACACCCTGGCCTGACCAACTAATTAACTAAAAACACAAAATACTAAGACCAAGGCGTGACAAATATTGCTGAACTGAAACAGTTTTGTAACGAGGAATGGTCCAAAATTCCTCCTGACTGTTGTGTAGGTCTGATTCAGAACAGGTTAATGCTGCTAAAGTAGGGTCAACCAGTTATTAAATCCAAGGGTTCACATACTTTTCCCACCCTGCACTGTGAATGTTTACACGGTGTGTTCAATAAAGACATGAAAACGTATAATTGTTTGTGTGTTATTAGTTTAAGCAGACTGTGTTTGTCTATTGTTGTGACCTAGATGAATATCAGATCAGATTTTATGACAGAAATGCAGAAATTCAGGTATTTCCAAAGGGTTCACATACTTTTTCTTGCAACTGTATATTATTGATTTAGCTGCTGAATGTGATTTGCATTATTTGTTTGTTTGTTTTTGGGATAAGAGATTGTTGTTGTTTATTTACAGTGCACAGAGACGTCGTTCTTCTTCAAGGCACCCAATAAGACAGCCTGTAAACATCTGTGGAAGTGCTGCATAGAACACCACACTTTCTTCAGGTAAAAAAACGTCATACTTACGCACCCACACACACACACTGTCATAGGCAAATACTACTATACCAACACTATTATAACTTCTCAGTTAGAATCTCTACCACCTTCCACAGGTAAGAACCAAAACTATCTCATGTTCAGTGAAAAATGATCCTCCCTCCTATCTACAACACCATCACCCACACTATTCCTTTACTCTGTCATCCCCTCTGTCATCCTCTCCTCTGGCAATCCCTCCTCTGTCAATCCCCTCCTCTGTCAATCCCCTCCTCTGTCAATCCCCTCCTCTGTCAATCCCCTCCTCTGCCATCCTCTCCTCTGTCATGCCCTCCTCTATCATCCCCTCCTTTGTCATCCCCTACTCTGTCATCCCCTCCTCTGTCAATCCCCTCCTCTGTCATCCTCTCCTCTGTCAATCCCCTCCTCTGTCAATCCCCTCCTCTGTCATCCTCTCCTCTGTCATCCCCTCCTCTGTCATCCCCTCCTTTGTCATCCCCTACTCTGTCATCCCCTCCTCTGTCAATCCCCTCCTCTGTCATCCTCTCCTCTGTCAATCCCCTCCTCTGTCAATCCCCTCCTTTGTCAATCCCCTTCTCTGTCAATCCCCTCCTCTGTCATCCCCTCCTCTGTCATCCCCTCCTTTGTCATCCCCTACTCTGTCATCCCCTACTCTGTCATCCCCTCCTCTGTCAATCCCCTCCTCTGTCAATCCCCTCCTTTGTCTTCCCCTACTCTGTCATCCTCTCCTCTGTCATCCCCTCCTCTGTCATCCCCTCCTTTGTCAATCCCCTCCTCTGTCATCCTCTCCTCTGTCATCCCCTCCTCTGTCATCCCCTCCTTTGTCTTCCCCTACTCTGTCCTCCCATCAGGAAGTAACACTATCACATACCTCTTAACATAACTATCCCAGAAGTCAAATCCCCCAGTGTCCATCAGTCCTTGATCAAAATGAACAAGGCCCTGTCTGGCAGCACAGTGCAGTGCGGTCTCTGCTCTGCTCTGTCTGTCTGTCTGTCTGGCAGCACAGTGCAGTGCGGTCTCTGCTCTGCTCTGCTCTGCTCTGCTCTGCTCTGCTCTGTCTGTCTGTCTGTCTGTCTGTCTGTCTGTCTGTCTGCCTGTCTGCCTGTCTGTCTGGCAGCACAGTGCAGTGTGGTCTCTGCTCTGCTCTGCTCTGCTCTGTCTGTCTGTCTGTCTGTCTGTCTGTCTGTCTGACTTGATGAGAAGTATGATGATATGTGACCTCGCCTACCACGCAAAGGCATTATGTTCCCTGGTTGACGCAGACATGCTCAGGAAAGTGATATCATAACTTAAGCCTTCTACCTGCATTCTCAAGTTTTTTTTGTCACCCTTGGTGAACATTACTCAGAGAAAAACATTTCACAGGTGGCGTTCGACAAGGTTCGACTGTATTAGTGATTGAATTACTTGGAAGGTTCACAACTTCTTCCAGATAAAATAAAGACGTATTGTTGGAGCTAATGCCCAGACAGAGAATCTAGACATACATTTTCATTCACAGGCAATAAAGGTAAAATGGCAGGTAAAAAACCTTGGTGTTATTTTCCATTCTGAACACAATTTCAAATCATACATTAGGAAGGTGACAAAACTAGCTTTTTACCACCTGAGGAACATTGCCATGGTGCTGCTGTTTCTCTCTCAGGCGGATACAGAGAGACTCATCCATGCTTCTGTTACAAGCAGTCATAACTACTGTAATGCCCTCCTGTCTGGTCTACCCAAGAAAGCTATTGGTCAACTGTAAAACCTACAGAATGCTGCAGCACGTGTACTGCCAAGACCAGTACGGAGAGCCACATTACACCCGTTTTAAGGTCTCTGCACTGACTTCCTGTGAGTTTTAGAATACATTTCATCTATTTGTTTTTAAATCAATCCACGATTGTGCACCCCAATATATGTCAGACATGATTTTAGGTTATGTAGCCAGTAGGTCCCTCAGGTCCTCTGGCACGGGCCTTTTAACTACCCCAAAGCCTAGGACCAAGAGGCATGGAGAGACTTTAGTTACTATGCCCCATGTCTCTGGAATAGCCTGCCAGAAGGCCTGAGGAAGGCAGAAACATTGGACATTTTTAAAAGGGATCTTAAAACACACATGTTTAGCTTTGCTTTTCCTTAGGGTGCTTTTATAATCCTTCAGTTTTTATTGTTATTCTTGTTTTTCATCCTCTTATGTTTGTTGTGTAGTAAATATTTCTGTTTTTATTCATTTTTTTTCCCTGTGAAGCACATGGTGTTGCATTTCATGTCCGAAATGTGCTGTAGAAATAAAGCTTGATTTGATTTGTGCGTACATCCGTGTGTGGCCTAATGAGAGCAGTCTAAAGAGCCTGGGCGGAAGCGCGATGCGTGGGTCGCTGGATTTACACTGTTTAATCAGCGTGTGAGCCCTTTAGTGTGGACAGTCCCTGGACCACAGACAGACCTGGAGCTGCCATGCAGGCAGAAAGGAGGGGGCGTGACAGGTTATACCTACCCCAGGCTTATAGGCCTCTGGGAGGGAGAGGGGTGGAAGGGTGGGGTGTGGCGGTGGTTTGGGTGAGAGAATGGGAGAGACTTATGCTGTGACGAGACTCTCTCTCAGTTAAATTCAAAGTGAAATAAATAATAACTCTCTCTCGCTATTCACCGACACACACGCCAGTCTCGCACTCTCTCAGACTCAGAGCTTAGAATTTGAATGAAGCTTCGAGTGGTGTACCAGCAGTAATTCTGTCATTAAAGCAGAGATCAGAACAAGAGACCTGCTGCTCTGTAGCTAGGAGAGAAAGTGAAATAGGGCAGCAATTCAGTTCTCTTCTCTCTTCACTAAAATAATAAAAACTACAAAGTGGATTCAGCATTCAAACACGCATTGCCGGTTACCTTTTTGAAAGATGCAATATTTTAATTTCAGCCTAAGCGTTTAATCCTTCCTTAACATGGGTTAGTCACTTTGGAAATTCCTGAAGAGAAAAATAATGCATTTACTACTTGTGTAATAATGTACTGTAGAAACTTCCCCACAATATTCTAGGAGACTTTAGTAGAAGTACAGTATTTTCACATTCTTCATCTAGGCCTTTTCTCCATGGTTGTTGCTTTTTCTTAGAATGCCAGAAAATGATGGCAACACACTGACAAGAAAACTATCCAAATTTGGTTCCCTGGGATCTAAGCATCGGTACAGGTGAGCAAACCTCCATTTTATATCCGCTTCAAAGCTAGCATCCTTAATTGAAACAAAAACAAAACTATCAGCCCGCCTCTACTTTGGTAAAAAGCTGAGGGATGGGCCTGGAGAAATTTAACCCGTCTCAAATTCATATAGAGAGCCATGGATGCAAAGAATAACCATCCATGATATACATTTTGAGGCTATATAGTGTTTGTTTACATTTACATTGTTTACAAACATTGGAGTAAAATAAGCTTATATTTAAGGTACTGATGGGGTACACGAGTTAAACTAAGCTCATGAGGCATTTATAAGTTATATTCTTAAAGAATCCATGTGTATATATAATTAATTTATAACTCCAAAAATGTAGCAACTAAGGATTCGTGCTTTAAATGTCGTTATGTGTATGAAACAATATTGTAGAAACTGTGTTGAATATTTACAATATAATGCGTTTCTATTGTGTGTAAGATGGATGGAAGTCCCCAGACTTCCATCCATCTTACACACAATAGAAATGCATTATATTGTAAATATTCAACACAGTTTCTACAATATTGTACATACATAATACATATAAATAGTATAGCATTATTCTCTGCCTATTATCTTATCCCCTTCTCTGTCATCCCCTCAGGTAGAAACTTAACACTATCACATGTCCTGAGATAAAGAAGGACAATCCATGAGGAAGTCTCCCAGCATGTATTCATGCTGAAATCCACAACCTTGTGAATAATGCAGTCTGTTTTACAAAGGAGCTAAAAGGGGGGTTCAGTGTTAGACAAACACACCGTGTGTGTGTGTGTGTGTGTGTGTGTGTGTGTGTGTGTGTGTGTGTGTGTGTGTGTGTGTGTGTGTGTGTGTGTGTGTGTGTGTGTGTGTGTGTGTGTGTGTGTGTGTGTGTGTGTGTGTGTGTGCATGTGTTTGTGTTTGTGTGTGTACCACAGAGAGGAGGAAGACCTGAATAATTCAGGGTTCACACAACATCCGTCTCTCCTTTGTCTTCATTCTGTTGTCTACTTCCTGTATCTATTCTGAGAAGAATAGTTGCAGTTTTCTTCTGCAGTATTTATTTATACATTAGTGACCTCTGCTATTTGTAGGGTCACTGCAGTCACAACTGTGGCTGTGTTTTCCATGTTCATGTTGCTCTTCAACACCTCGTTGATGCATCAGACTAGCTTCCCGCTGATGCATCAGACTAGCTTCCCGCTGATGCATCAGACTAGCTTCCCGCTGATGCATCAGACTAGCTTCCCGCTGATGCATCAGACTAGCTTCCCGTTGATGCATCAGACTAGCTTCCCGCTGATGCATCAGACTAGCTACCCGTTGATGCATCAGACTAGCTTCCCGCTGATGCATCAGACTAGCTTCCCGTTGATGCATCAGACTAGCTTCCCGCTGATGCATCAGACTAGCTTCCCGCTGATGCATCAGACTAGCTACCCGTTGATGCATCAGACTAGCTTCCCGCTGATGCATCAGACTAGCTTCCCGTTGATGCATCAGACTAGCTTCCCGCTGATGCATCAGACTAGCTTCCCGCTGATGCATCAGACTAGCTACCCGTTGATGCATCAGACTAGCTTCCCGCTGATGCATCAGACTAGCTTCCCGCTGATGCATCAGACTAGCTTCCCGCTGATGCATCAGACTAGCTTCCCGCTGATGCATCAGACTAGCTTCCCGCTGATGCATCAGACTAGCTTCCCGCTGATGCATCAGACTAGCTTCCCGCTGATGCATCAGACTAGCTTCCCGCTGATGCACAGCAATTTACGTGTACTGTATTTCATATGTATGTAATTGTCAATGCATGTCACTATCACTCTGTATCACTGTCACTGTGTGCGAGACAAAAGGTTTATATGAAAGGTCAAGAGCAGATCATCTCTGTATCTCATGAGAACCTGACAGACCAGAAACATCTGCCCCCTGAAACCCTTCTAGTGGAATTTGACTGTCTCTTTCTGCTTACAGTATCTCACACTTATAATACATGTTTGACCTGTTGCATACTTAGAAATGTACCTGTTCTAGACAGACAGGACACCCTGAAAAGATAGATGATTAAACAGCGTGTGTGTGTGTGTGCACCCCTACAGTGGAAAGACTGCTATGCAGATGGGCAGGGATCCGTCTGTCGGTCTGCCTCGACCAGACCTGCAGGTGGTCAGGACCCGCAGCAAGACCTACTCCAAGAGACCATCACAGACCACAGGTCGGATGGACATACAACATACTTAAAGCCTACCTCAGACCTACATAACATCCACAGACACACTACACAACACCTGACAAATACAATGTCACTAAGGGTAACGTATCAATGGTAACTAATGCATACCCAAAAACATATTTTCACCTCTACCGTTTCCCAGTAGAACCTCTCAGGTTGCTATTGACAACACTGCCAGGTGTAAAGCACCTTAGTTGAGTCTCAGTAAGTTTAGTATTAACTTCCTCCTCCTGTTCCCCCATCAGGAACAACACAGGGCTTCAATTAGCTAATCATATTATATTCACTTCGACAGTTCACACTGACAGTACACTCTTAAAAAAAAAGGGTTCCCGAAAGGGTTCTTCCCATAGGAGAACCCTTTTTGGTTCCAGGTAACCCTTTTGGATTCCATGTAGACCCCTCTGTGGAAAGGGTTCTAGATTCCATGTAGAACTCTCTGTGGAAAGGGTTCTACATGGAACCCAAAAGGGTTTTTACCTGAAACCAAAAGGGTTCTACCTAGGTTGACCACATTTAAAATACTAAAATGTGGGACAAAGGGATGATTTTGCAGGACATTCACGGGACAGTGTAGCCTGCAAAATGTGGCCTCCTGCTGTACAGAACAAGCTAATTGAAGCGCGCCTATAGGCTACTATTTTGCCTCGCGCTAAATTTGTTGATGCAGAAACAAGACCAAATGTGCTGTTTTATGAAAATCTGAGAATATTTGGCCAATGAAACATTTCTGGTTTGTCTCAGGGACTGTAAACCAGTTAGGAAGGGAGATTTTTAAAACCAGATTGAGTGAACCCACTGGGCACAGACGCCTGTTCAACGTCTAGTTTTTACATTTGGTAAAAAAGCTGGATATCCAGCTTTCACTGGAACAGGCCCAGATCCACGCCTTTCACGTGAAAAAAAGATGCCGGAAAAGGGGCCACAGATCAGGCACCCTTCTGAAAATCCAGAGGCGAGCGAGTAAACTCCCACTGCCTCCCATTCTTCTCACTAACCTGCAATCATTGGACAATAAAATGGATGACCTACGATTAAGATTATCCTACCAGCGGGACATTAAAAACTGTAACATCTTATGTTTCACCGAGACGTGGCTGAACGAAGATACGGACAACATAGAGCTAGCGGGATTTTCCATGCACCGAAGAACAGAGACGCTACCTCTGGTAAGACGAGGGATGGGGGGGTGTCTTTTTGTCAATAACAGCTGGTGCGCTAATTTTAAAGAAGTCTCAAGGTATTGCTCACCTGAGGTAGAGTACCTTATATTAAAATGTAGACAGCACTATCTACCAAGAGAGTTCTCATCTGTATTATTCATAGCCATTTATTTACCACCACAAAACAAAGCTGGTACTAAGACCGCTCTCAACTAACTCTATAAGGCCAAAAGCAAAGAAGAACACGCTCACCCAGAAGTGGCGCTCCTAGTGGCCGGGGACTTTAATACAGGCAAACTTAAATCATTTTTACCCAATTTTTACCAGCATGTCACATGTGCAACCAGGGGGATAAAAATCCTAGACCACCTTTACTCCACACAGAGATGCATACAAAGCTCTCACCCACCCTCCATTTGGCAAGTCCAACCATAATTTTATCCTCCTGGTTCCTGCTTACAAGCAAAAACTAAAACAGGAAGTACCAGGGACTCGCTCAATATGGAAGTGGTGAGATGATGCGGATGCTATACTACAGGATTGTTTTGCTAGCACAGACTGGAATATGTTCCGGGATTCATCCAATGGCATTGAGAAATACACCACCTCAGTCATAGGCTTTTTCAATAAGAGCATCGATGACGCTCATTGGATGTGGCAGGGCTTGAAAACTACTACAGACTACAAAGGGAAACCCAGACGCGAGCTGCCCAGTGACACGAGCCTACCAGACAAGCTAAATGCCTTTTATGCTCGCTTCAAGGCAAGCAACACTGAAGCATGCACGAGAGTACCAGCTGTTCTGGATGACTGTGTGATAACACTCATGGTAGCCGATATGAACAAAACCTTTAAATAGTTCAACATTCAAAGCCGCTGGGCCAAATGGATTGCAAGGACGTGTACTCAAAGCATGCGCGGACAAACTGTCAAGTGTCTACTCTGACATTTTCAACCTTTCCCTGACCATGTCTGTAATACCTTCATGTTTCAAGCAGACCAACATAGTCCCTGTGCCCAAGGAAGCGAAGGTAACCTGCCTAAATGATTACCACCCCATGGCACTCACGTTGGTAGCCATGAAGTGCTTTGACAGGCTGGTCATGGCTCACATCAACAGCATCCTCCCGGACACCCTAGACCCACTCCAATTCGCATACCGCCCCAACAGATCCACAGATGACGCAGTCTCAATCTCACTCCACTCCGCCCTTTCTCATCTGGACAAAAGGAACACCTATGTGAGAATGCTGTTCATTGACTACAGCTCAGCATTCAACACCATAGTGCCCACGAAGCTCCTCACTAAGCTAAGGACTCTGGGACTAAACACCTCCCTCTGCAACTGGATCCTGGACTTCCTGACGGGCCTCCCCCAGTTGGTAAGAGAAGGCAACAACACGTCTGCCACGCTGATCCAGGGGTGTGTACTTAGTTCTCTCCTGTATTCCCTGTTCACTCATGACTGCATGGCCAGGCATGACTCCAACATCATCATTAAGTTTGCAGACGACACAACAGTGGTAGGCCTGATCACCAACAGCGATGAGACGGCCTATAGGGAGGAGGCCAGAGAACTGGCAGTGTGGTGCCAGAACAACAACCTCTCCCTCAATGTGAGCAAGACTAAGGAGCTGATCATGGACTACAGGAAAAGGTGGGCCGAACAGGCCCCCATTTAACATTAACGGGGCTGTAGAGGAGCGTGTCGAGTTTCAAGTTCCTTGGTGTCCACATCACCAACGAATTATCATAGTCCAAACATACCAAGGCAGTCGATAAGAGGGCACAACAAAACATTTTCCCCCTCAGGAGACTGAAAAGATTTGGCATGGTTCCCCAGATCCTCAAAAGGTTCTACAGCTGCACCATTGAGAGCATCCTCACCAGTTGCATCACCGCCTGGCATTGCAACTGCTCGGCGTCTGACTGTAAGGCACCACAGAGAGTTGTGTGAACAGCCCAATACATCACTGGGGCCAAGCTTCCTGCCATCCAGGACCTATATAATAGGCGGTGTCAGAGGAAAGCCAATAAAATTGTCAGAGACTCCAGTCACCCAAGTTATAGACTGTTTTCTCTGCTTCCACACAGTAAGCGGTACCGGTGAGCCAAGTCTAGGACCAAAAGGTTCCTCAACAGCTTCCACCCCCAAGCCATCAGACTGCTGAACAATTCATCAAATCGCCACCGGACAATTTACATTGACCCAATTTACATTTTGTACACTGCTGTTTGTTTGTTACCTATGCATAGTCACTTCGCCCCCACCTACATGTACAGATTACCTCAACTAGCCTGTACCCCTGCACACTGACTAGGTACCGGTGCCCTCTGTATATAGCCTCGTTATTCTTATTCTATTGTTACTTTTTATTATTACTTTTTATTTTTGTCTACTTGGTAAATATTATCTTCTTGAACTGCACTGTTGGTTCTAAAGATTAAGTAGGCATTTCACGGTAAAGTCTACACTTGTTGTATTCGGCCATGGGACGAATAAAATTGGATTTGAAACAATGGAAAGAAAGTGGGAGGTTGGTTCAGCATTCAACCTTACAGAACATATCTTTTCCTTATAGGACTGAACAATGTGAATCGGTCCAACACAAAGACGGAGAATGAAGAAAAAGAGGGAACGACTAAGATTACAGCACAGTCAGCTTTGAAGAGGTATCAGACATGGGCAAGTGATGTGAGAGGAAAATGTAGAAAACAGTGTACGAATTAGAGAGGTGTTCAGTTTGAAACAAATGGAAAAGGGGACAAAGACAGAAGGAAAGAAGGAAAGAAGGAAAGAAGGAAAGAAGGAAAGAAGGAAAGAAGGATAAATTGAGATGGATTGAGAGAATGCTTTTCCAACATCAGATAATATCCTTGACAGCTCTTCGTACAACTGCTTAGCCCAGACCAAATACAGTCATGGTTGTATTTGTTTACCTGTTGTTTATTTGTTTGTTGACCTTCAGCTCCATAGTAACCAAGACAGAGAATGGTGATCCAGAGGAACAGCGAGGGAAGCCCAGTGCACCATGGGATGAGAATGCCCCACAATGGTACAGTACTGTCTTTGCTCTAGGATGGATTGTATTGGTCATGTCGGACATGTACACATTACAATAGTTATTCCTGTTATGTGTTTGCATTGGTTACATCATTCATATTTGGTGGATTAAACATCAGCACACACACATCTGGAGAAAATAGTGACACAGGCAGGAGAGGGATGGCAGCTAGGGTTAAGTAGATTTCCTTGTTGACCTTACTCACGACAACAACTGAGGAACAGAGCAAAGCACACATTTCATCAATGTAGGAGGCTAAACATAGAAAACCCTCCCAGCGGCTTCATCAAATTCACTGCTGGAAGCTGTATGTGTGAGAGCACAGTGACAGCCAGTTAGTGTCTATACGTCTCCCTCGTTCACAGTAGCCTGGTCCCAGATCTGTTAATACTGTCATGCCAAACAATGACCATAGGAGTTGGCAACACATTACAAACAGATCTGGGACCAGGCTAAGTTCATAGTGTTTGCACAGTAGCATGGAGACAAACACAAAGAGATTGGTATTGGTATTTTATTAGTATCCCCATTAGCTGTTGCAAAGCAGCAGCTACTCTTCCTGGGGTCCCCACAAAACATGATATAATACAGAACATCAATAGACAAGAACAGCTCAAGGACAGAACTACATTAAAGAAAATGAAAAGGCACACGTAGCCTACATATCAATGCATACGTAGAGCATGGCATTTCCAACACTAGGGTTGTGGGTTTGATTCTCACTGGCGAACACTACTAAGGAATATAAAGACTGGAAGTCGCTCTGGATAAGAGCTTCTGCTAAATTACAAAAATGTAACAGAACTGCCCATTCATATTCAACTTGTTGAACTTGCAGAGCCGGTCTTCGTACGAAATTGCACCCTACTCCCTACATAGTGCAGTACTTTTGACCAGAGCCCTGATGAAAAGTAGTGCACTACATAGGGAATGGGTTGCCATTTCAGACATAGCTACTGTCTTCTGATGATAATTTAGTATTATCCAAGGCTATTTGCATATCAATGAGCTGGTTTCAACATTATTTCATTTCCATATTGATTTGTGTTATCTTGGGGCTGCAATGTGCTCCCTCTTTCCCTCTCAGGGGGCTGTGAGTGTGTGTATGTGTGTGTACGTGTGTGTGTGTGTGTGTACGTGTGTGTGTGTGTGTCAGAGGGGCCTTATCTGAAGCTAATGAATGCAGACAGACAGGATGTGTGTGAGGCCTGGGGTCACTAACCAGCAGCCATTGGTGTGACCTGTTGCCTTGGCATTTAGATGTATCCTCTGAGACTATGATGTCATCATCCTGCCATTTAGTGACGTATCTGTGTCATTGTGGTTATGGCTAGGTAAAGAGGAATGTTGTCAGTTTGTATCAGCGTGATGACTAAGGACTATACTTAAGAGTTTGTTTTTGCCAACAGATCATTCACTATATAGATCAATGTATGCATTATTGACAGCTAGCTGCCTGCCCTGATGGTAATTCTGATCAAGTTTCCTTGTTTTCCTCCCCAGTGGACTGTACAACACAGCAAACCAGCGAACCAAGTCGCCCAAATTTCTCAAAGCACGTGGTCGCACCCCTTCAGGAGGCAGCGCAAAGGAAACTTCCCAGAACCCACGCTGGTGTGTAGCCTTCTCCTATGATCTTTCACCTATAACATGTCAACCCACCTCTCCCCCCAATAGCTCAGCTGACACTAGCATGTACTGTCCATCAACTGTCCATGTGTACCTTATGCTCAGGGACGTCATGCATCCCAAAAATCAGAGGGAGCCCAAAGTACGCGAGGATAAAAAAAAAATCTCCAACTCCCGAAAGGGGGGGCTTCCCTCTGGACCAGCCCCCCCTTTCGGGAGTTGGAGATTTTTGCATTTTCAAAACACCTGAAACAGCTTTTTCAGTAATCTAGAGCCATAATAATTATGCATATTTCTATGTAAAAAAATGTTATTTTTCTGCATATCTAAGCATACCTCTTGAGCTGTCTATATCCTTCTGACTGGTGTTAATTTTTTTAAAGAAACTAAATATGCTTCTCTGCATCTCTGCTAAAATCTGGGTAAAAGATTGAAAGGAATGTGAGTCTTATTCAGCACATTTAGTATTACTTGCTTTTCTAATGTCTACCAACCTTGCCAGCAGGCATGCCAGCTAGTATGAAAGATAGACAAGCTAGCTACTCTAACTTGATTGATATCCTGAAATGGCTTCTTGGTAGCTAGTTATCAGGTTGGGAGATTGGAAACCTATCTAGGTTAGCTAAAGACAACTTCATCAAATTGATAGGTGGATAGTAGTATTACAGAGAAACACCAACAGGACAAATCTGAGGGGGCACGTGGCCATGTGACCTCTATAGGTATGACACCTGTGCTGGTAGAGATGTGTTCCCTTCACCTAGCTAACCTAGGACATTTTACCTGTGCTGCCAATAACTGACAGTTATATGGACTGTTCATAACCTGACCAGCTGTGCTTCTTGTGCAGGTAGAAAGTGAACCTCGGGTAGTGGCAGAAGAGAATAGGAGGGGAAAGGACTCGGGTAGTGGCAGAAGAGAATAGGAGGGGAAAGGACTCGGGTAGTGGAAGAAGAGGAGAGGAGGGGACAGGACTCGGGTAGTGGAAGAAGAGGAGAGGCGGAGACAAGACTCGGGTAGTGGAAGAAGAGGAGAGGAGGAGACAGGACTCGGGTAGTGGCAGAAGAGGAGAGGAGGAGACAGGTCTCGGGTAGTGGCAGAAGAGGAGAGGAGGGGACAGGACTCGGGTAGTGGCAGAAGAGGAGAGGAGGGGACAGGAGTCAGGTAGTGGCAGAAGAGGAGAGGAGGGGACAGGACTCAGGTAGTGGCAGAAGAGGAGAGGAGGGGACAGGACTCGGGTAGTGGCAGAAGAGGAGAGGAGAGGACTGGACTCAGGTGGCAGAAGAGGAGAGGACAGGAGAATACATCAATGTTGCTCTTTCAGTAATTTCCCCTTTGAAAAGTACATATATGGGATAATGTTGCCTTCTAGTGGTGTAATGTGGAACTAACTGTAGAGCCTGTACAGTTCTTGCTCCACTATTAGCATTACGCACAATATTGTGGGTATGTGTATAACAAAACATGTTTACCTTATAACAGCTGATAATTGTTCCTATACAAGCAGTTAATTACCAAACATGTCTTTTGAAGACTCCCCTGCTTAAATTGCCTTATAAATGTGTCTACGCTGTACTGAAACTACTGCAAAGGTCACATAGTAGTGTGTTTGTATGAAGTAGACCATTCTAGTAATCAAATACCAGATTTGTACTTCATGTTATTTGAATATGAATGAGTGATAAAGGTTCGTCTGGGCTGTGTCTGTTGTGGGGCAGAGATGCAGAATGTCTGGGTAGAAACCCTGAACCAGATTACCCCTAGGGTTTGTGGCCAATGAAGCACTCTCTTTGAATAGATACCAATTATCATAAATCATAGTGGGACAGATGCTCTCACTTTTAAGTCAGAGTCATTCATGTTTATGTTGATGATTAAAACATGTCAAACTCATCAACACTCTCTGTTTAATAGTAGTTGTAACATGACAGTGACATTCCTCTGATGTCTAATAGTAACAACATGACAGTGACTCTCTGATAATAACATGACAGTCATAACTTCTGTGATATGATCCCTCAGGAAAGGCCAGGCCAGTGATCCAACAGATCCCCCAAACCAGAACGATCAGCTAAGGAGGTACAGTTAGCTTACAGTACTGCATGCTAAATTCTTCAATTCTGAACCTCTGTCCTCTCTGCAACTAAAGGGTCACATCTTTACATCCCTACGTTCCACACAGACTTAGACAAGTCAGATAAACCCAGTGACTTGCCAAGATTATCATTGATGTGCTGTGTTGTAATGTGGCAGCACCACAAACCCACCGTTGGAGCTCTACAGGGATGACGATCTAGTCAGTGTGTGGTTCTGTTTTTCAGCAGTTACATTAGCCAAGTACTGGAGTCATTTCTCTAAAAGTAAAAGTTAACATTTGTCCTCTCTCTCTGACAGGTCATACACAAACAACATTCCATCTCATTTATTTGACCCTCGTCAACTTTTAACCTCGTTTTATTCACCGCTGCCCACCCGCAGGTCACGCTCTCGTGGCAACACCAGTAGTGGCAGCGAGTCCGAGAACTCCACCCGGGAGCATCGTAAAAAGAGGAACCGGTGAGTGATGCCACTCTGCTTTCCCTACAAAGAGACATATCTGTACATATAGCCATTAAATATACAGAATAAAGATATATAGTAAACCGCTACTACTACCTCCTATTTTGTACATAGTAGTACCATTAAAAGTACATAGTAATATTTCTCAAAGGTGACAGCCATTCCATAGTAAACTACAACTCTATCATATGGGGGTATAGCTCCCAAGACTACTATTTCCCTAAGCCAGTGTCTGTAAGGGAAGTCTGTATTGAAGAAATACAGCATATCATCAGGCTGCTATTGTCCTCTGAATGATACTATATGTTGAGACCCACAATGGTTCCCTAGCTGTGTCATACGATATACGATACACTATAGACAGCCTCAAGTGTCTGAATATCTCATGATGGAGCGAAAGTAATTAGGAAGGAAACGAGAGAGTATATTTCATGGAAATTGTGTTCCTATCTGTTGTGACAGTAAAAATAGTGATGTACTGTATGTACAATATTGTTTTTTCAAGTTTCTAGTTCTAAACCCAACACTGCAGTAATCAATAACAATTTAATACTAAAAATAACATAAGGTAGAAAAAAAAGAAAGAAAAAAAAGAAATAAGAAGAACACGAGAAAGTAAGTAAGCTTATATATACACTATATACACTGAGTATACCAAACATTAGGAACCCTTTTTGCCTTCAGAACAGACTCAATTCATCAGGGCATGGACTGTACAAGGTTTTGAAAGTGTTCCATGAGGATGCTGGACCATGTGGACTCCAAGGCTTCCCACAGTTGTGTCAAGTTGGCTGGATGTCCTATGTGTGGTGGACCATTCTTGATACACATGGGAAACTGTTAAGTGTGAAAAACCCAGCAGCGTTGCAGTTCTTGACATAAACCAGTGCGCCTGGCACATATTGCCATACCTAGTTCAAAGGCACTTACATTTTTTGCCTTGCCCATGCACCGTCAGTGGCACACATACACAATCCATGTCTCTCTTGTTTCAAGGCTGAAAAGGCCTTCTTTAAGTCTCCTCCCATTCATCTAGACTGATTGAAGTGGATTTAACAGGTGACATCAATAAGGGATCATAGCTTTCACCTGGTCAGTCTATGTCATGGAAAAAGCAGGTCTCTTAATGTTTTGTATACTCAGTGTATCGGGGCTGTCAGTTCTAGTACCATATGTACAATGTGCAGGGATACTGGAGTCATAGATGTAGATATGTGACTAGGCATCAGGATATATGATAAACAGAGTAACAGCAGTGTACAGTATATGATGATTGTGTGTGAGTGGGTGTGCAGTGTCAGTATAATTGTATGTGGATATTATGTGTGTGTGAGCAAATGATGTAGTGACAGTTTGTGTGTGTGTTGGAGTGACAGTTTGCATGTGTGTGTATGGCCCTGTGAGTGTGCATAGAGACAATAATCTGCATAGAGACAATAATCAGATAATCTGTGTAGCCATTTAGTTAGCTATTTATCAGTTTTATGGCTTGGGGAAAGAAGCTGTTCAGGAGCCTGTTGCTGCCAGACTTGATGCACCGACACCATTTGGCCGTGCAGAAGAGGAGAGAATAGTCTTAGCGATTTTTTTAGGCCTTATTTTCACACCACCTGACATAGAGGTCCTGCATGGCAGGGGAGCTCAGCCCCAGTGATGTACTGGTGCTACTGTCATACCAAGCAGTGATGCAGCCAGTCAAGATGCTCCTAATGGTACAGCTGTAGAACTTTTTGAGAAGTGTTTCATCGTCACTGGTGATCAGGCCTAAAACTGTTCTCGTCAGCAAACTTGGGGATGGTGTTGGAGTCGTACGTGGCCACGCAGTTGTGGGTGAACAGGGATTACAGGAAGGGACTAAGCACGCACCCCTGTGGGGCCCCCGTGTTGAGGGTCAACGTGGCGGATGGGGATGTTGCCGACCATCATCACCTGGGGTCAGCCTGTCAGGAAGTCCAGGATCCAGATGCAGAGGGAGGTGTTCAGTCCAAAAGTCCTAAGCTTAGTGATGAGCTTGGAAGGCAACATGCTGTTGAACGCTGATCTGCAGTCAATTAAAAGCTTTCTCACATAGGTGTTCCTCTTATCTAGCAGTGTGAGTGCAATTGAAATTGTGTCGTCTCGGGATCTGCTGGGGCGGAATGTAAATTGGAGTGGGTCTAGGGTGTCTGGGATGATGAAGTTGATGTGTGTCATAACCAGCCTCTCAAAGCACTTCATGATTACAGATGTGAGTGGTACGGGGCAGTAGTCATTGTGGCATGAAGCCTTAAAGTTCTTAGGAACAGGAATGATGGTGGTTATCTTAAAACATGTGGGGATTACAGACTGGGACAAGGAGAGGTTGAAAATGACTGTGAATATGCCTGCCAGCTGTTCTGCGCATGTTCTGAGAACGCAAGGTCCTTTGAATGTGGATGCATCATGTGTCAGTTAATTGCAACCATACTGTCATCTCTGTACATGTCTGTGTAGATGTAACATGGTTGGATTGTATGTTCCAGCCTTCCAGGTCTTTTACATAGAAGTAATATGTTTCTGCTGTATATTTATAATATACTGGCATATAATAGTCCTACATGATATTACAATACTAAAATAATATTATATTCCAGGTCTCGTCAGGAGAATGAGATGGTGGACTCTGGTCCTCAGTGGGAAGCTGTGGTCTGTCGTCAAAAAGAGAGGTCTCAGAACGACCCAAACCATCGCCGCTCACGACACCGTTCACGATCGTAAGACAACCATACACAAGTCGCACACACCCTCCTTCCCGCTCCTCCCTGCGCTAAAGACCCCCACCTCTGACCTGACCTGGAACAATGCCTTAAGCTACGGTCAATTTCATCTCCTCAATTTCCAGATACACAGAGGGAAGAATTTCCATTCATTACAATAACTCTCCTTATCAGATGGTCCGTCTTATAAATAACCCTTGAACTATTAACCCCTGCAATTCTGTGACGTGTTCCAGGCGGAGTCCAGATGTGCAGGCTAAAGAACAGCTGTGGAAGCACATCCAGTAAGTAATGACTCCATTAATGAGGTTCAACAGTGCTCTTTTAGAAATAAGCAGGCACCACTTTATTTGGGTAAGGTAACTAGGCATTAGGATATATGATAAACAGAGTAGCAGCAGCATACAGGTATATGATAATTGTATGTGAGTAGGTGTGTGGGTCTGTAGTCAGTATAAATGTATATGGCGTTCAGAAAGTTTTTTAGACCCCTTGACTTTTTCATTATTTTGTTACATTACAGCCTTATTCTAAAATGGTTTCAATTACATGTTTTCCTCATCAATCTACACACAATACCCCATACTGACAAAGTGAAACAGGTTTTTAGAAATGTTTGCAAATGTATTAAAAATAAATAACAGAAATACCTTATTTACATAAGTATTCAGACTCTTTGCTATGAGACTTCAAATTGAGCTCAGGTGCATCCTGTTTCCATTGATCATCCTTGAGATGTTTTTACAACTTGATTGTGTTAAATTCAATTGATTGGACATGATTTGAAAAAGGCACACACCTGTCTATGTAAGGTCCCACAGTTGACAGTGCATGTCAGAGCAAAAACCAAGCCATGAGGTCGAAGGAATTGTCCGTAGAGCCCCGAGACAGGATTGTGTCAAGTCACAGATCTGGAGAAGGGTACCAAAAAATTACTGCAGCTTTGAAGGTCCCCAAGAACACAGTGGCCTCCATCATTCTTAAATGGAAGAAGTTTGGAACCACCAAGACTCTTCCTAGAGCTGGCCGCCCGGACATACTGAGCAATCGGGGAAGAAGGGCCTTGGTCAGGGAGGTGACCAAGAACCCGGTGACAGAGCTCCAGAGTTCTTCGGTGGAGATGGAAGAACCTTCCAGAAGGACAACCATCTCTACAGCACTTCACCAATCAGTTCTTTATGGTAGAGTGGCCAGACGGAAGCCACTCCTCAGTAAAAGGCACATGGCAACCCGCTTAGGCAAAAGTATTTGGCCCCCTTGAACTTTGTGACCTTTTGCCACATTTCAGGCTTCAAACATAAAGATATAAAACTGTATTTTTTTGTGAAGAATCAACAACAAGTGGGACACAATCATGAAGTGGAACAACATGTATTGGATATTTCAAACTTTTTTAACAAATCAAAAACTGAAAAATTGGGCGTGCAAAAATTATTCAGCCCCTTTACTTTCAGTGCAGCAAACTCTCTCCAGAAGTTCAGTGAGGATCTCTGAATGATCCAATGTTGACCTAAATGACTAATGATGATAAATACAATCCACCTGTGTGTAATTAAGTCTCCGTATAAATGCACCTGCACTGTGATAGTCTCAGAGGTCTGTTAAAAGCGCAGAGAGCATCATGAAGAACAAGGAACACACCAGGCAGGTCCGAGATACTGTTGTGAAGAAGTTTAAAGCCGGATTTGGATACAAAAAGATTTCCCAAGCTTTAAACATCCCAAGGTGCACTGTGCAAGCGATAATATTGAAATGGAAGGAGTATCAGACCACTGCAAATCTACCAAGACCTGGCCGTCCCTCTAAACTTTCAGCTCAAACAAGGAGAAGACTGATCAGAGATGCAGCCAAGAGGCCCATGATCACTCTGGATGAACTGCAGAGATCTACAGCTGAGGTGGGAGACTCTGTCCATAGGACAACAATCAGTCGTATATTGCACAAATCTGGCCTTTATGGAAGAGTGGCAAGAAGAAAGCCATTTCTTAAAGATATCCATAAAAAGTATTGTTTAAAGTTTGCCACAAGCCACCTGGGAGACACACCAAACATGTGGAAGAAGGTGCTCTGGTCAGATGAAACCAAAATTGAACTTTTTGGCAACAATGCAAAACGTTATGTTTGGCATAAAAGCAACACAGCTCATCACCCTGAACACTACCATCTCTACTGTCAAACATGGTGGTGGCAGTATCATGGTTTGGGCCTGCTTTTCTTCAGCAGGGACAGGGAAGATGGTTAAAATTGATGGGAAGATGGATGGAGCCAAATACAGGACCATTCTGGAAGAAAACCTGATGGAGTCTGCAAAAGACCTGAGACTGGGACGGAGATTTGTCTTCCAACAAGACAATGATCCAAAACATTAAGCAAAATCTACAATGGAATGGTTCAAAAATAAACATATCCAGATGTTAGAATGGCCAATTCAAAGTCCAGACCTGAATCCAATCGAGAATCTGTGGAAAGAACTGAAAACTGCAGTTCACAAATGCTCTCCATCCAACCTCACTGAGCTCGAGCTGTTTTGCAAGGAGGAATGGGAAAAAAATTCAGTCTCTCGATATGCAAAAACTGATAGACATACCCCAAGCGACTTACAGCTGTAATCGCAGCAAAAGGTGGCGCTACAAAGTATTAACTTAAGGGGGCTGAATAATTTTGCACGCCCAATTTTTCAGTTTTTGATTTGTTAAAAAAGTTTGAAATATCCAATAAATGTCGTTCCACTTCATGATTGTGTCCCACTTGTTGTTGATTCTTCGCAAAAAAATACAATTTTATATCTTTATGTTTGAAGCCTGAAATGTGGCAAAAGGTCGCAAAGTTCAAGGGGGCCGAATACTTTCGCAAGGCACTGTAGGTAGTTGATAGTGTGACCTACAGATGGACTATCCAAATAAAGTATGACCAATAGGCTTTTTTTCCTATGTTATGAAAAGTTAAAGGTGTAGCACTATAATAACTTGACTAACCATGTCTAATAGTTGATAACTATTCATAAAGAGAATATACTATTGAACAGTATGCACTAACACAGCCTTCAGAGGTTTTTGAAAAAAGTGTGCACAGCCTTTTCTCCAGTGAATGGTAACATGAATGGTAACATACCCTGGTGGTTGTGTTCCTACAGGACGGAGCTGGTGGACCCTGCTCCTGATCTAACAGAGGATCAGCTGAAGGAGATCCCCTACAAGAAAGTGGAGTGAGTGACTGCTACTCCCTTCCTCATTAGATTAGATAGTCTGTAAATGTTTTAAGATGAAAACTTGTCGATATGATAATCAGACAAATCTACATGATAATCAGACAGGTCTATATGATAATCTGACAGATCTATATGATAATCAGACTGGTCTATATGATAATCAGACTGGTCTATAAGATAATCAGACTGGTCTATATGATAATCAGACAGGTCTATATGATAATCAGACTGGTCTATATGATAATCAGACAGGTATATTATAATCAGACAGTATGATAATATAAGAATCAGACAGGTATATATGATAATCAGACAGATCTATATGATAATCAGACTGGTCTATATGATAATCAGACAGATCTATATGATAATCAGACAGATCTATATGATAATCAGACTGGTCTATATGATAATCAGACAGTATGATAATATGAGAATCAGACAGGTATATATGACAAGTCAATATGATAATCAGACGGTTATGATAATATGTATTTTTACCCCTTTTTCTCCGCAATTTTGGGATGTCCAATTGGTAGTTACTGTCTTGTGCCATTGCTGCAACTCTCGTACGGACTCAGGATAGGCGAAGGTTGAGAGCCATGCATCCTCCGAAACATGACCCCATAAAGCCGCACTGCTTGCATAACCCGGAAGCCAACCACACCAATGTGTCGAAGGAAACACCGTACAGCTGGCGACCAAAGTCAGCGTGCATGCGCCCGGCCCGCCACAAAGAGTTGCTAGAACGCGATGGGACAAGGAGATCCCAGCCGACCAAACCCTTCCCTAACCCGGACAACGCTGGGCCAATTGTGCACTGCCTCATGGGTCTCCCGGTCAGCTGCAACACAGCCTGGGATTGAACCGCGGGCCCCATAATCAGACAGTTATGATAATATGATAATCAGACAGGTATATATGATTATCAGACAGGTCTATATGATAATCAGACAGGTCTATATGCTACTCAGACAGGTCTATATGCTAATTAGACAGGTCTATATGATAATCACACCGGTCAATATGATAATATGACAGTTATGATAATCAGACAGGACTATATGACAATCAGACAGGTCAATATGATAGTCAGACAGTTACGATATGATAATCAGACAGGTATGATAATGTGATAATCAGATACAGTTGAAGTCGGAAGTTTCCATACACCTTAGCCAAATACATTTAAACTCAGTTTTTCACAATTCCTGACATTTAATCCTAGTAAAACTTCCCTGTCTTAGGTCATTTAGGATCACCACTTTATTTTAAGAATGTGAAATGTCAGAATAATAGTAGAGAGAATAATTTATTTCAGCTTTTATTTCTCTCATCACATTCCCAGTGGGTCAGAAGTTTACATAAACTCACTTAGTATTCGGTAGCATTGCCTTTAAATTGTTTAACTTGGGTCAAACGTTTCGAGTAGCCTTCCACAAGCTTCCCACAATAAGTTGGGTGAATTTTGGCCCATTCCTCCTGACAGAGCTGGTGTAACTGAGTCAGGTTTGTAGGCCTCCTTGCTCGCATGTGCTTTTTCAGTTCTGCACACAGATTTTCCATAGGATTGAGGTCAGGGCTTTGTGATGGCCACTTCAATACCTTGACTTTGTCATTAAGCCATTTTGCCACAACTGTGGAAGTATGCTTGGGGTCATTGTCCATTTGGAAGACCTATATGCTACCAACCTTTAACTTCCTGACTGATGTCTTGAAATGTTGCTTCAATATATCCACATAATTTTCCATCCTTGTGATGCCATCTATTTTGTGAAGTGCACCAGTCCCTCCTGCAGCAAGGCACCCCCACAACATGATGCTGCCACTCCCGTGCTTCACAGTTGGGATGGTGTTCTTCAGCTTGCAAGCCTCCCCCTTTTTTCTCCAAACATGACAATGGTCATTAGGGCCAAACAGTTGTATTTTTGTTTCATCAGACCAGAGGACATTTCTCCAAAAAGTATGATCTTTGTCCCCATATGCAGTTGCAAACCATTGTCTGGCTTTTTTATGGTGGTTTTGGAGCAGTGGCTTCTTCCTTGCTGAGCGGCCTTTCGGGTTATGTCAATATAGGACTAGTTTTGTCAGGATTTGGCCAGGGTTGTTCCGGGTTTTTGTCAGTAGATGTCCCCATTGTGCTTTTTGTCCCTGTGTTTTTCCCTTGATCCCCATTATTGTTTGCACCTGTGTCTCGTTTCCCCTGATTGTATTTAAACCCTTTGTTTCCCTCAGTTCTGTGCTCTGTGTTTGTATGTTAGCACCCTGCCCTAGTGTTCTGTGTGCGCTTGTCGATTCCGGGTGACGTTCTTGTGGTATTCTGTTTTTTGTTTTTGTTTATTTTTGGTGAGTTTCTTTTGAGTTCTTTTGTGTTTTACCTACCACCTTTTGGATTTGCCATTTTTGTATTTTAGGATTTTTTCTTTATTAAATACACCGTCTTAAGTACTGCTGTGTCTGCCTCATCTTCTGGGTTCTGCTGTCTATTCGTGGCTCAGTTGGTTAAGTGACTGTTTCTCACTCCGGAGACCCAGGTTCAAAACCGGGTCCTGACAGAAACACAGAGCCAAAAATGAACCCAGAGGCAGCCAGTTCCCAGGACCTTTTTGCCACGCTGTCCCACCACCAGGAGACTGTCCAACGCCACGAAGCCGCCCTGGTTCAGCAAGAGGCCTTAATGGCTAGACATTCTCATCTTCTGTCGGAGATGCTGACTTCCATTAAGCAAATATCTGATCGACTTACCCCGGCAACAGTTCCCGTCCCAGTACCTCAAGTTCACGTACCCATGGCAGTTAACCCCCTTGCTGAACCTCGTCTTCCACCTCCCCAACGGTTCTCAGGTGATCCAAGTGCTTGTAAAGGGTTTCTCACTCAATGTTCTCTCTCCTTTGAGCTGCAACCCTCGTCGTTTCCCACCGACCGGTCTAAGATCGCATATATCATCACCCTGCTGTCGGAAAAAGCCCTGGCCTGGGCTACTGCTGTGTGGGATGCCCATAGTTCCTGCTGTGCCAGCTACTCTGCCTTTGCTGAGGAATTCAAACGAGTGTTTCAAGGCCCAAGCAGTGGTTCTGACTCAGCCAAACAGCTCCTGACTCTCCATCAAGGTTGGCGCAGCGTGACGGACTATGCCATCCAGTTCCGCACGGTGGCAGCAGCGAGTGGCTGGAACAACGAGGCGCTCACGGTGTGCTTTCTGAAAGGCCTTTCCGACACTATCCAAGATGAACTGGCCACTTGGGAACCACCGGACAATCTCGAGTCCCTGATCAAGTTGGCCTCACGCATTGACCAGCGTCTGAGAGAGAGAACTCAACCGTAGACCTCTAGCTCCTATCAGTCCCAGCTCCGAGTCCCCACCTTTATCATCACTGGCTCCACCGGAACCCATGCAGATTGGACGCATCTCCCAGGCTGAGAGAGACCGCCGGATGAGGGAGCGACGCTGTCTATATTGCGGCAAACCGGGCCATTTCCGTTCCACGTGTCCCGGGCTCCAGGGAAACGCTCTGTCCCGTACAGACCGGGGGAACTGTAACGGGAAACATAACCTCCTCCCATCCGTCCAACTCCCGTCTGCTCATTCCAGTCACCCTCTCCTGGGACAACCACAAGCTTCACCTTCAAGCCTTGGTAGACTCTGGAGCCGCAGGTAACTTCATGGATGGTGTCTGGGCGAAGGAGAATGGCGTTCCCTCTGAACCTCTAAGTGAACCCATGAGGGTCACTACATTGGATGGAAGCCCTTTGGGATCTGGACTTGTCACTCATGTCACTACCTCCTTGAGACTTTCAGTTTCACAACACCAGGAATTGATGAACTTTCATTTGATCTCCTGTTCCGAGTTCCCTCTCGTCCTTGGATACCCCTGGCTTCACAGCCATAACCCTCACATCGACTGGTCTGTGGGCACTATCAAGCAGTGGGGTCCTACGTGCCAAGCTACTTGTATTTTCCAGAATTCCCCGAGTTCTACTCCCGAGTCTTTAGAATCCATCGACCTGACCCGAGTTCCCGAGTGTTACCATGACCTCAAACTGGTGTTTAGCAAACAGAGGGCCACCATGCTACCACCCCATAGATCTTACGATTGCCCCATCGACCTGTTTCCGGGCACTTGCCCCCAGGGGTCGGATCTTTTCCCTATCTCCACCCGAACGAGCTGCTATGGATACCTACATCAAGGACTCTCTGGAAGCAGGCCTCATGCGTCCATCAACCTCCCGGCGGGAGCAGGGTTTTTCTTTGTGGCCAAGAAAGATGGTGGGTTACGTCCTTGCATCGACTACCGGGGACTCAATGACATAACCGTCCGTAACCGTTACCCGCTACCCCTTATGGCCACAGCCTTCGAGCTGCTCCAGGAAGCAGTTGTTTTCACTAAGCTTGACCTGCGGAACGCATACCATCTTGTGCGGATCAGACCTGGTGACGAGTGGAAGACCGCTTTCAACACGCCTACTGGTCACTATGAATACTTGGTGATGCCCTTCGGCCTGACCAACGCCCCAGCGGTGTTCCAAGCGCTCATAAACGATGTGCTTAGGGATATGCTTAACATATTTGTGTTCGTTTACTTGGATGACATCCTCATCTTTTCGAGCTCCCTTCAAGAACACACTAAGCATGTCAGACAAGTACTCAAACGCCTCCTGGACAGCCATCTGTACGTTAAGCCGGAAAAATGTGAATTCCATTCATCCCGAGTACAATTCCTGGGATTTGTAGTGGAACCCGGTCGAATCCAAATGGACCCTAGGAAGGTAGGGGCGGTAGCGGATTGGCCCACCCCCAAATCCGTTAAGGATGTTCAGCGTTTCCTGGGCTTCACAAACATTTACCGCAAGTTCATCAAGAACTTCAGTTTGGTGGCAGCTCCTCTCTCAGCTTTAACCAAAGGTGGCAATGCAAGGTTTTTTTGGGGAAGAGAAGCTGAGACGGCCTTCCAAGGACTCAAGCAGCGCATCCTCTCTGCTCCCATCCTGATACTACCGACTACGGATGAACCATTTGTGGTGGAGGTAGACGCATCAGAGGTTGGTGTTGGAGCTGTCCTGTCTCAGAGGGGTGAAGACAAGAAGCTTCATCCGTGCGCTTTCTTCTCACACCGGCTTACCCCGACTGAGAGGAACTACGATGTGGGGGATCGTGAACTCCTAGCGGTTAAGATGGCATTGAAGGAATGGAGACACTGGCTCGAGGGGGCTTCTCACCCGTTTCAAGTGCTTACGGACCACAAAAATCTGGAGTATATCCAGCAGGCGAAGCGATTGAACTCTAGACAAGCTAGATGGTCTCTTTTCTTCAATCGATTCCAGTTTATCCTCACCTATCGGCCCGGGTCGAAGAATCTCAAACCGGATGCCCTGTCCCGAGTCTACGCTCCTGCCATTCGAGATGACACGGACATGCCTGTCCTTCCTGCTGCTAAGATTGTGGCTCCGATCTCGTGGCAAGTTGAGGATACCGTGAGACGTGCTCAAGCTAGCGAACCGGACCCTAAAGGAGGCCCTGCCAATCGGTTGTTTGTCCCCAAGGCAGTGAGGACTCAGGTCCTTCTGTGGGGGCACTCCTCTCGCCTCACCTGTCATCCGGGCGTAGGTCGCACCTTGGAGTTCATCCAGCGTAAGTTCTGGTGGCCTACCATAAGAGAAGACGTTGCCACTTTCGTCAATGCCTGCCCCGTGTGCTGCCAGGGCAAATCTTCTCACCTCCGCCCTCAAGGACTCCTTCATCCTTTACCTGTTCCCCACAGACCCTGGTCCCATATCTCATTGGACTTTATTACTGGACTTCCTCCATCCCATGGCAATACTACTATCCTAGTCATAATCGACAGGTTTTCAAAGGCGGCCAGGTTCGTCCCTCTGACTAAGTTACCTTCTGCCAAGGAAACGGCTGAGTTGGTAATTAATCATGTGTTCCGAGTCTTCGGCATTCCTCAAGATGTGGTTTCTGACAGAGGTCCCCAGTTCGCCTCAAGGTTTTGGAAGGCCTTCTGCCAACTCATGGGGGCTTCTGCCAGTCTATCTTCAGGGTATCATCCGGAGTCCAACGGCCAAACAGAGAGGATGAATCAAGAGCTGGAAACCACCCTCCGATGTATGACTCGTGACAACCCGTCCACATGGTCATCCTTTATTGTTTGGGCCGAATACGCGCACAACACCTTGCGCTCCTCCTCCACTGGTATGTCCCCGCACGAGTGTCAGTTTGGCTATGCTCCTCCATTGTTCCCGGACCAGGAGGCAGAAGTCAGAGTGCCTTCAGCCTTGAGGTTCGTCAGACGCTGTCGGCTTATGTGGAGGAAGACCCGTCTTAATCTGATGCGTTCCTCACAGAGGTATCAACAACAAGCCAACAGACGTCGCCGTCCCGGGCCTACCCTGCGCCCCGGCCAGAGAGTCTGGCTTTCCACAAGAGACTTACCTCTACGGGTGGAGTCTCGCAAGCTGTCCCAAAAATACATCGGTCCCTTCAAGGTTGCCAGGAGAGTTAACCCAGTTTCTTATCGCCTACACTTACCCAGATCCCTTAAGATTAATCCCACATTTCATGTGTCATTGTTAAAACCTGTTGTTTTCTCCCCTTGTCCCGGCAGACAGACCTCCCCCTCCGCCTCGTGTCATTGGAGGCCAGCCGGCTTATACCGTCCACCGGATACTGGATTCCCGCCGGGTGCAGCGGTCCTGGCAGTATCTGGTGGACTGGGAAGGCTACGGTCCTGAGGAGCGCTCCTGGGTTCCTGCCAAAGACATCCTGGACCCTGACCTCATTCGTCAGTTCAGGGTCCTCCACCCTGAGAGAGCTGGTAGGAACGTCAGGAGCCGTTCCTAGGGGGATTCTGTCAGGATTTGGCCAGGGTTGTTCCGGGTTTTTGTCAGTAGATGTCCCCATTGTGCTTTTTGTCCCTGTGTTTTTCCCTTGATCCCCATTATTGTTTGCACCTGTGTCTCGTTTCCCCTGATTGTATTTAAACCCTTTGTTTCCCTCAGTTCTGTGCTCTGTGTTTGTATGTTAGCACCCTGCCCTAGTGTTCTGTGTGCGCTTGTCGATTCCGGGTGACGTTCTTGTGGTATTCTGTTTTTTGTTTTTGTTTATTTTTGGTGAGTTTCTTTTGAGTTCTTTTGTGTTTTACCTACCACCTTTTGGATTTGCCATTTTTGTATTTTAGGATTTTTTCTTTATTAAATACACCGTCTTAAGTACTGCTGTGTCTGCCTCATCTTCTGGGTTCTGCTGTCTATTCGTGGCTCAGTTGGTTAAGTGACTGTTTCTCACTCCGGAGACCCAGGTTCAAAACCGGGTCCTGACAAGTTTTACTGTGGATATAGATACTTTTGTACCTGTTTCCTCCAGCATCTTCACAAGGTCCTTAGCTGTTGTTCTGGGATTGATTTGCACTTTTCGCACCAAAGTACGTTCATCTCTAGGAGACAGAACGCGTCTCCTTCCTGAGCGATATGACGGCTGCGTGGTCCCATGGTGTTTATACTTTGGTATTATTGATTGTACAGATGAACTAGGTACCTTCAGGCGTTTTGGAAATTGCTCCCAAGGATGAAGCAGACTTGTGGAGGTCTACAAATGTTTTTCTTATGTCTTGGCTGATTTCTTTAGATTTTCCCATGATGTCAAGCAAAGAGGCACTGAGTTTGAAGGTAGGCCTTGAAATACATCCACAGGTACACCTCCAATTGACTCAATGATGTCAATTAGCCTATCAGAAGCATCTAAAGCCATGACATAATTTTCTGGAATTTTCCAAGCTGTTTAAAGGCACAGTCAACTTAGTGTATGTAAACTTCAGACCCACTGGAATTGTGATACAGTGAATTATAAGTTAAATAATCTGTCTGTAAACAATTGTTGGAAAAATGACTTGTGTCATGCCAAAACTATAGTTTGTTAACAAGAAATTTGTGGAGTGGTTGAAAAACGAGTTTTAATGTGTATGTAAACTACTGACTTCAACTGTTGGTATGATAATATGGTAACCAGACAGGTATGATAATATGATAATCAGACAAGTATGATATTATGACAATCAGACAGGTCAATATGATAATCGTACAGGTCTATATGACAATCAGACAGGTCAATATAATAATCGTACAGGTCTATAATGAATGGAGCATGCTCAGTCAGCACATAGGGTCTGTTGATCTGGACTTGGATAAGAAGATAACAGATTCCCCACCAGACTGAAGTGTTTCCCTCACATCTTTAATGATTGAGTCTGGCCTTTTCATACTGCTCCCTGTAGAGATACATTATGCTCTATTTAATTCTATCTCACCGCCTCTGAGATAGAAGCTGATGAATTCAGTATGGCGTGGGCTTATATCCCACTGGGCTAAATGAGAGGTAGGCCTACTCTCCTACACATGATATAAAGTGAAGGATTCTATGTTCATCATTCTTTCCAGAACCCAAGGAGACCCAATCAAAATCCGGCACTCTCATTCCCCCCGGAGTTTCCATCAGTACCGACGCTCCCAGTGTTCCGAAGGGGAGAGGTCCGTGCTCTCTGAGGTCAAGTGAGTCTAAACTGGTCTCAGGCCAGATCTTATGGTTTTTCACTCTTCAAGAGTCTCACCCGAAATGTCACATTTAAATGGAATACAATCTGAGGCGCGTTGTAGATGTGTAAAGGCAGTGATCCTGACGTTCGCAGAGATCACATTCACGGTAAACTCAGCAAATGTCTGCCCAATCGCATATTACCTTTAAATGCCAAGGGCGCTGCAACGTTTGTCAAATTCAATCCCGGCTCTAGTCTAGTTATTGTACGGTTGCTTGATGCTGATGGTTTGTTCCTGTATTGTTCATCCCCTTGAGACATGATAATGGAAGCGACTGTGTGCTTCATAAATAGTATAGTATGATTAAAGTGTTACCCTGCGTTTGTCTTCCAACATCTAACACATCTCTACCCTCTCCCCAGCACCCGGACAGACCTTCTTCCCCCCTTACCTGTGACACGCACAGCCGACATCCCAGGTTCCAGCTCCACCTCCTCTCAGGTCAGTCACAAACCTTTTTCCTGCCGCTTATTGGTCAATGCCACACGTACAAGCTGTGACAAAGGCTGTGAGGCAGAAATGTTCACGATGAATAAAAGTGATACTTTGCGAGCGCATAGTAGGGTGATTATTTCATTTCAATGGCAGTGCTACACGTATTAGATACAATACCAGCTTTTATTACCACAAACTCTGGTCAATTCATCTCCCTGCATTGATATTGAAACAATGTATTGTTTTCCAGAAGAAGCAAGGCTCTAAAGACACGCTGCTGTCAGAGATCATAGAGCCTGACGTGAGGAGCAACGCCAAGGTGGTGAAGACGGTCCATACTCCCCGAACCAAGGTCGAGACGTGACCTGACAGAAACGCAACCACCACAGCAGAAACAATGCCACAATCTCTCACCAACAGAAAACATGTCAAGAAAAGCCTGATTTGTGGAAAGAAAGAAAAATGAACTTGTGAAATACAACAACGGTGGCTGTGTAGAGTACACTGGTTGTGCTCTACACCAGTAACCAACCCCACCTTGGAGTACTGCTCTGTGTATGTACAGTATGTGTTAGATAATGCATGGAAACCCCTTTAAGAGGACAGAAAGGACACTTTTCAAAGTGTTTGTGCCAGTGTAGTCTGCTGTCTTTTGACCACACCGACACCAGTAATCCTGTACAGTGTCTTCATTTTAGAGAGCATTTAAGCTTTAAGGCGCTTTTGAGTAAGCCTGGTCCCAGATATATTTGTTCTGTATAACCAACTCCACAACGACCATAGGCTATACAGCACAAACAGATCTGGGCCCACAGTACTCCTGAGTGGGTGAGATATACTGTACAATTGTACTCAATTGTTGTAATCCGGATGAGACCGGATTGTGTAGCGATCACTGCACAGTGAGGTCTGAGATCAATCATGTTTTACAATGCATTTGCCTCCAAATTGATTTGACTTGCGTTATTATTATACAATATGCAGTATTAAAACATAGTGTTTCACTCATACATGTTGAGTTCCCATGAGGACACAAAGTTTGCATCTGAAATGGCACCCTATTCCCTGCATCGTGCACTACTTTTAAACAGACCCTTATGGACCCTGGTCAAAAGTATTACACTGGGGATAGAGTGTCATTTGTGATGCAGACTGGGTTATTATGTTACTGTATTGTCAGGTGTGTTTACTGTAAGAACTTCTGTACCGTAGGAAACTTTGCTGCTGGACCCCAACATTGTTTTGCACATTAATAATGAATATTTGGGGGGGGGGGGGGGGTTATCATCAATTACAATAATGAATAATGAGTAGCCCACACTGTACAGTAGTTGAACTGGAAATTCATCCTTGTCAATAAATACATTCAATATGTCTAAAATGTTGTCGGTGTTAGTGTGTTTCATGATATTGATTATATATTGTTTCTGTAGTAACACTTGTCACCACCAAGTGGAGTCAGATGGCCAGGGTTTGCTCTCTAATGGTTGCTTGTTGTAAGAGAAGAGGACACTGGCTGGCTGCACTGTACACCAGTAACCTGAAGAGTGTTAAGCTCAAGGACAAGATGACTATGTGTAATAACATACCAATGGATTTAATTTATTCAGGGTTTTTATTTGGTCTAAAATCATGAAATTCTTATTTATTTGATCCTGTTCTTTTTGGATAATCAGTATGGAAGCACTGATGGACAAAACCAAGACAAAATGTAATGTGTATGTAATGGTGGTGGTGTCTGGGATGACTCACTCTGCCTTGCTGGAATGAGAAGACGAGAAAGTCAGAAATGGAAGAAACAGTTCAGCGGCTGCTACAATATCTTCATACAGGAACACCAACTAAACTACTAGCGTTGGATTTAGAAACACAACCGTCCCGAATCTAATCTACAATCCTTGTCAAATCCATGTCTGTGCCTGAATGGAGAAATGAAAGTGATAACTATTAGGAACATATTTTAGGATGGCCAATTAATAATGAATTCTATATACACCCATGTGAAGTATCCCAACAGCAACAACGATGACTCACTGTTATAGCAAGCAAACTGCTCAACCATTTGAGTTGGCACTGAGTGTGTGTTGACTACTGCATGATGAATGGTAAGGCAGTTGATCTCAGGTTGTGTCCTGACTTCAACTCAACTGAATGACTCAGACTTTGTCCTAGAAAGCCTGATATGATTATTGGTTTATTCGGATCCCCATTAACTTTAGCAGAAGCAGCAACTATTCTTTCTGGGGTCCACACAAAAACATAAAACATAACAAGTAACAAAACACTGATGGACAAGAACAGTCACACAAATGTAAAATATGATGTACACTGAGTATAAAAAACATTGGGAACACCTTCCTAATATAGAGTTGCAACCCTCTTAGCCCTCAGAACTGTCAGGACCCGGTTTTGAACCTGGGTCTCCGGAGTGAGAAACAGTCACTTAACCAACTGAGCCACGAATAGACAGCAGAACCCAGAAGATGAGGCAGACACAGCAGTACTTAAGACGGTGTATTTAATAAAGAAAAAATCCTAAAATACAAAAATGGCAAATCCAAAAGGTGGTAGGTAAAACAAAAAGACCTCAAAAGAAACTCACCAAAAAATAAACAAAAACAAAAAACAGAATACCACAAGAACGTCACCCGGAATCGACAAGCGCACACAGAACACTAGGGCAGGGTGCTAACATACAAACACAGAGCACAGAACTGAGGGAAACAAAGGGTTTAAATACAATCAGGGGAAACGAGACACAGGTGCAAATAATAATGGGGATCAAGGGAAAAACATAGGGACAAAAAGCACAATGGGGGCATCTACTGACCAAAACCCGGAACAACCCTGGCCAAATCCTGACAAGAACAGCCTCAATTCGTTGAGGCATGGACACTACAAGGTGTCGAAAGCGTTCCACAGGGATTCTGGCCCATGCTGACTCCAAAACATCCCACAGTTGTGTCAAGTTGGCTGGATATTCTTTGGGTGGTGGACCATTCTTGAAACACACGGAAAACCGTTGTGTGAAAAACCCAGCCTTTTTGCACTTCTTGACACACTGAAACCGGTGAGCCTGGCACCTACTACCAAGGCTTAAAAATTCTTCCTTAACCTCTCTTCCCCTTCATCTACACTGATTGAAGTGGATTTAACAAGTGACATCAATAAGGGATCATAGCTTTCACCTGGATTCACCTGGTCAGTCTGTCATGGAGAAAGCAGGTGTTCCTAGTGTTCTGTACACTCAGTGTAGAAACAATACAACTATTCTGCCAGCATTCTTCCATCCATACATTTCCTGCCTTTCCTCCTTCTATGGTCTGAGATGTAGCCTATGGTATGACTTTCTCTCACTGTTTACATACATTTCCACTGATCTGATATAGCCTGCCTCCCCATTCCTCTGACTCAGTTTATCTCCTCATATCTGCACCAGAGCTAGTCACGATTTTAATGTGTTATGGCAGCATACCAGCAGGCTGTGCCAAATGCACTCATTCACCTCTTTCAAAGAAAGGATATGAGCAGGGCCCAGTGTTAGAAGATTATACCGTGCTAAGCATGAACGGAGTGCTCCTGTACTTTGGAATGTTTCATGGATTAGGTTAGAGGGTTTATGTTTATTTGCAAGAGACATATTTAATTGTATAGCCTTTACAATAATGTAAACACAGAGAAATAGTGTAATAATTCCATCTTCTTCTTAGCATAATGAAGCACTCCGTTGTAGCAGACTGAAGTTCTTCAACCAACCAATTGAACACCGTAGGGACTATATTATAATAATGGGCCTATCCATGTCTTATGCCCTCTAAACATCCTGTTTTCCTGGAGGACAAGAGCCAGCACCCAGAAGCACTCAACTTGATGTAAACAGGAAACTGTAACATCCTCCTATTCCTTCCTGGTTTATGACAGACCTATTTATCCAGTGAATGTGAAGACATCTGTGTTATCCTGATTAAACAGCTGGGACTCAAGGATGTATCAGTATTAAGCTAATTTCTATGGAAAGTCCCCATATAAATATCAGATTTGAATGAAGTACAGTACCAGTACTAAATAGCTATGACAAAAAAACACACAAAAAAACATATTAGTAAGTGCAAACTACCCATGAAGTTTAAATACAAGATTTTGATGGGATATATAGTACCGTAGGTGTACTTGCTAGTGGGATATTGCTACCTTTATTTAACTAGGCAAGTCAGTTAAGAACAAATTCTTATTTTCAATAACGGCCTAGGAACAGTGGGTTAACTGCCTGTTCAGGGGTAGAACGACAGATTGGTACCTTGTCAGCTCGGTGGTTTGAACTTGCAACCTTCCGGTTATTAGTCCAACGCTCTAACCACTAGGCTACCCTGCCGCCCCGACACTACATTAATCAAATCTGCAGGAGCTCAGGGCCTGTTCCATGTCTGATGCCGAAACAGATCCAGAGACTGTCATGGGAGGACAGTGTCCCCTCTGTGGAAATCTTCTGCCATCTTATGCTCCTCAAGAGTTACAGTCAACCATCCGAGCCAAATGCTCCACACTCTTAATGCTCCATCTCTCAACTTGTTCTCTGAGAAATTGATTTAATTATTAAAAGTCTAAGCTGTTGGGGGGGAGGGGGCTTCTAAGCTGACATATGGAATTGTTATTTATTTTTGGGCTTATTTTTGGGGGAGGGGTAGATCAGCGTTAATATTGCAGATAGATTGTAGCTTCCAATCACCCATATGCTATTTTGCAAATATATATGTATATACAGTACCAGTCAAAAGTTTGGACACACCTACTCATTTGGACACACCTACTCAAGGTTTTATCTTTATTTTTACAATTTTCTACATTGTAGAATAATAGTGAAGACATCAAAACCATGAAATAACACATGGAATCATGTCGTAACCAAAAAAGTGTTAAACAAATCAAAATGCATTTTATATTTTATATTCTCCAAAATAGCCACCCTTTGCCTTAATGACAGTGTTGGGGTTTGTTCCTTGTTCCTTGTCAATCATTGGTGAAATTAGCATTCAGACAATATCTTTAAGTAAATCAATCACTCATTTATTAATGCAATTGCAGACAGAAGTTGACAACAGGAACATAACACGCATGTTTCCGAGTAAGTTCTGCAAAATAGAAAAGGGTCCGAGTTGTTTTCTTATTCCTACAGCCATATATCTTAGTGATGTCACTGCCTACATCATTACCGTCTACGCACGAGACCAAAACCATGCCTACACAGCTATATAAACAAGAGTGTTTGTGTTATCTAAAAGCTTAGCAGTAAATGTCCACTCCCCAAGTTGATTTATAGTGGAATGTCTGACTAATCTCTTATCTCTTACACTCTGTGCAGAGTTCTGTCTCACAGTCACACATTTCTCAGACAGTTTCTTTATAAGGGGCAGAGATTAGAAAAGACTGTGGAACAATATTAAACCTCATATAATGTGTATATACAGTGCCTTGCCAAAGTATTCGGCCCCCTTGAACTTTGCGAACTTTTGCCACATTTCAGGCTTCAAACATAAAGATATAAAACTGTATTTTTTTGTGAAGAATCAACAACAAGTGGGACACAATCATGAAGTGGAACGACATTTATTGGATATTTCAAACTTTTTTAACAAATCAAAAACTGAAAAATTGGGCGTGCAAAATTATTCAGCCCCCTTAAGTTAATACTTTGTAGCGCCACTTTTGCTGCGATTACAGCTGTAAGTCGCTTGGGGTATGTCTCTATCAGTTTTGCACATCGAGAGACTGACATTTTTTCCCATTCCTCCTTGCAAAACAGCTCGAGCTCAGTGAGGTTGGATGGAGAGCATTTGTGAACAGCAGTTTTCAGTTCTTTCCACAGATTCTCGATTGGATTCAGGTCTGGACTTTGACTTGGCCATTCTAACACCTGGATATGTTTATTTTTGAACCATTCCATTGTAGATTTTGCTTTATATTTTGGATCATTGTCTTGTTGGAAGACAAATCTCCGTCCCAGTCTCAGGTCTTTTGCAGACTCAATCAGGTTTTCTTCCAGAATGGTCCTGTATTTGGCTCCATCCATCTTCCCATCAATTTTAACCATCTTCCCTGTCCCTGCTGAAGAAAAGCAGGCCCAAACCATGATGCTGCCACCACCATGTTTGACAGTCGGGATGGTGTGTTCAGTGTGATGAGCTGTGTTGCTTTTACGCCAAACATAACGTTTTGCATTGTTGCCAAAAAGTTCAATTTTGGTTTCATCTGACCAGAGCACCTTCTTCCACATGTTTGTTGTGTCTCCCAGGTGGCTTGTGGCAAACTTTAAACAACACTTTTTATGGATATCTTTAAGAAATGGCTTTCTTCTTGCCACTCTTCCATAAAGGCCAGATTTGTGCAATATACGACTGATTGTTGTCCTATGGACAGAGTCTCCCACCTCAGCTGTAGATCTCTGCAGTTCATCCAGAGTGATCATGGGCCTCTTGGCTGCATCTCTGATCAGTCTTCTCCTTGTATGAGCTGAAAGTTTAGAGGGACGGCCAGGTCTTGGTAGATTTGCAATGGTCTAATACTCCTTCCATTTCAATATTATCGCTTGCACAGTGCTCCTTGGGATGTTTAAAGCTTGGGAAATCTTTTTGTATCCAAATCCGGCTTTAAATTTCTTCACAACAGTATCTCGGACCTGCCTGGTGTGTTCCTTGTTCTTCATGATGCTCTCTGCGCTTTTAACGGACCTCTGAGACTATCACAGTGCAGGTGCATTTATACGGAGACATGATTACACACAGGTGGATTGTATTTATCGTCATTAGTCATTTAGGTCAACATTGGATCATTCAGAGATCCTCACTGAACTTCTGGAGAGAGTTTGCTGCACTGAAAGTAAAGGGGCTGAATAATTTTGCACGCCCAATTTTTCAGTTTTTGATTTGTTAAAATTTTTTGAAATATCCAATAAATGTCGTTCCACTTCATGATTGTGTCCCACTTGTTGTTGATTCTTCACAAAAAATACAGTTTTATATCTTTATGTTTGAAGCCTGAAATGTGTGAAAAGGTCGCAAAGTTCAAGGGGGCCGAATACTTTCGCAAGGCACTGTATATATTGTTCATCTGTAGTCTATGATCCTATAAATGTAAGGAGAGGGGTCTTATAATCCCTCCCCTTCTATTAATACAACATAAGCATAATCAATTATTATAATACATCAAACATTTGATACAGCCCCTATCACGACCCCAAGGTGAACCCCTGACAACAGCTTTGCACACCCTTGGCATTCTCTCAACTAGCTTCAACTGGAATGCATTTCCAACAGTCTTGAAGGAGTTCCCACATAAGCTGAGGACTTGTTGGCTGCTTTTCCTTCACTCTGCTGTCCAACTCATCCCAAACCCTCTCAATTTGTTTGAGGTTCTTGATTGTGGAGGCCAAGTCCATCACTCTCCTTCTTGGTCAAATAGCCCTTACACAGCCTGGAGGTGTGTTGGGTCATTGTCCTGTTGAAAAACAAATGATAGTCCCAAGCGCAAACCAGATGGGATGGCGTATCGCTGCAGAATGTTGTGGTAGCCATGCTGGTTCAGTGTGCCTTGAATTCTAAATAAATCACAGACTGTGTCACCAGCAAAGCACCCCCACACCTCCTCCATGCTTCACGGTGGGAACCACACATGTGAAGATCATCCCGTTCACCTACTCTGCGTCTCACAAAGACACAGGGGTTGGAACCAAAAATCTCAAATTTGGACTCATCAGACCAAAGGCCAGATTTCCACCAGTCTAATGTCCATTGCTTGTGTTTCTTGGCCCAAGCAAGTCTCCTCTTCTTATTGGTGTCCTTTAGTAGTGGTTTCTTTGCAGCAATTCAACCATGAATGCCTGATTCACGCAGTCTCCTCTGAACAGTTGATGTTGAGAGATGTCTGTTACTTGAAGCATTTATTTGGGCTGCAATTTCTGAGGCTGGTAACTCTAATGAACTTATCCTCTGCAGTAGAGGTAACTCTGGGTCTTCCTTTCCTGTGGCGGTCCTCATGAGTGCCAGTTTCATCATAGGTCTTGATGGTTTTTGTGACTGCACAAAGTTCTTGACATTTCCCGTATTAACTGACCTTCATGTCTTAAAGCAATGATGGACTGTCATTTCTCTTTGATTATTTGAGCTGTTCTTGCCATAATATGGACTTGGTCTTTTACCAAATAGGGCTATCTTCTGTATACCACCCCTACCATGTCACAACAGGAGTGATTATCTCAAACACATTAAGGGAAGAAATTCCACAAATTAACTTATAACAAGGCACACCAGTTAATTGAAATGCATTCCAGGTGCAAAGTTGTCATCAATGCAAAAGGTGGCTATTTTGAAGAATCTCAAATATTTGTTTAACAATTTTTTTGGTTACTACATGATTCCATATGTGTTATTTCATAGTTTTGATGTCTTCACTATTATTCTACAATGTAGAAAATAGTAAAAAAAATAAAGAAAAACATTGGAATGAGTAGGTGTGTCCAAACTTTTTACTGGTACTATATGTTTGTAAACTTACCATTAAAAAGAACCATGTGTTTGAGTGTCCATATAGCTGTACCATGATATTTGCGTTGCTACTAAGTAACCCTCCAATTGTTCTCAACTATACCACCTGCTAAAGCCCCTCCCCAAGTTGGGTTGTCATCCCAGTGACCGGCAGACCACCCCGTCCTCCCGGATCCCTAGGCCCCCTGAGAGGCCAGGACCTATCCTTCAAAAAAAGATTGAAGTTCCACCCATAGAACAGAAGCAGATCAATCTCTAAAAGTATTTCCAATGCTCTCACTCAATTTGCTTTATATATAACTATTCAAATATATATATATTAACATCATTAACAATATGCGTAATAATGTTGGCAGTTCATACAAATGATTGTTACCTATAACCAGGATTGCCATTGCATTACATTACATTTTTGTTAAGCAATTATTATTTTAGCAAACAATTATTGTGATTCCTACTATATTGTCCCTAACATCCTTGCCCCCTAGCAATAGATGTGGGATACATACACACAAACACATACTCTTACACACTCTACCCCTTTCTACCCCAATCAACCATAAGCTCAGATGTTCAACAGTTGTTACATCCCAGAGCCCAACTCAAGAAAGGACCTGATTTATGAATGCCTTTACAGTTACAGCTGTTTGAGAAACCATGCAAGATTGAGCAAAAATTACCCCTGAAATTTGAGAAGTCTTAGGTGATGAAGATCAGATCCACCCCCTTCCCCTGAAAACACACACACGTTGGTCCTCCTGACCATTCTCCCAAGCATCTCTCTGCAGTCAGACATACGGAATTGTTTTAAGATGGTCATACTATGGATCATTTAACAATTTGATTTAGAATTTTAGGACCCTTACAGGGATTAAAAATATATATACACAAAACTAAAATATTGAATTTGGCCTTTACTACTATAACCCAGAGACAGACTGCTCCTGAGGTATTTCCTGATCCTGTCCTCTCACTCTAAAATAACAGTACGTGATTAAGATCATGTGTTGCCACAGACACTCATGCACTGCGGAAAGCCTGAAAAAGCTGAAAGCTCATGTATCATTGATGTTATACGGTAAGTTAGGCAATGGATGTCATAAGTGTGTGTGTGTGTACAGCATCAAAGTCTACAGGAGCATAACTGGAATCGACATTGTTCAAATGCAGTACCTGAATTGCTATTGACCATTATGCAATGTGCACTAAAATAACATCAATAATAACATCAGAAATCGCAAAACTGCAACATTTGTGTGTGCGTGAGCGCGTTTCTGGAATGGTTGTTTCCTTAGGAAAGTTAAAATGTCCTGGGTCTCAGGGGTAGCCGGCTGGTAAAAATTATTCTATGAAAGAGCTGGTCCCAGACTCCCAGTGGACCATAACTTACCATGCTGCAGTACACAGTGCCTTGAAGTATGCAACACAGTGCTTTAGCCTTCACCACCAGAGTATGATTTAAAGTCTGGCTTGGAAGAGGTCAAACACACATCTATAAATTGAACGTTATAAGACAACTGTCTGATGATAAATTGAATGTAAAACTTTCCTATGTGTCTGTTTTTTTTGTTTGTTTTTCTGCAGTGCAGACAAAACATTTTCCAACTTGGAATCCTTGGTATTGCTTTGGAAAAGAGAGAGGGGTCCGGAGGAAGGGAGAGAGAGAGAGAGAGAGAGGCATTTGAAAGCTGGAGCTGCTGATGAGATTAGAATGAGCTGGTCACAGAAACAGACAGCATCAGGGAACGAGGGAGGACTCAGCAGTGGCTCTGCTCTATCTGACCAGACCCTCCTGCCTGTACCCAGATGTCAGGGAATAATGGGCTTTGCGTGCATGAACCCAACTTTACCACAACAGCCCAAATCCTGCAGTGGAAGACAGCATCTACGCCCACAAAATGTACACACCAGTCACACACACATGTGCACGCTCATTCGCACACACAAGGAAAAGAGGTATTGAAGAAAGTTTCCCAAAATCTAGCTATAGTCCTAAATTCACATCCATGCAGTTTGGGTATGAAATTGTTTGCCAAGCGTTAACCACATTCCGTTTCCTCTTGACAGTATTTTCCATGTGATGCTCCAAAACTTTCCCAGAATCTAACAGAACTGCTAATAAGGCCTTTCTATGTGTAAAACTGACCTCGCTATTGAATGAAAGAGGGATTTGATGTCCTTGTATGGGAGTGTATTACCGTTTTGCCATCATATGAATGCACAATTCGCCAATGTATCTTGATTCATCCCTGAAAAGCAATCATCTCTGGGTAAGTTTGCTCTGATAACAGTTTTTGCACTTAAAATGTGTCCTAAAGCTTAGTTTGCCTGTGTCAGTAGAAAACTGGTTTGGGGTGGAAAAGATTCATCCAACTATGTTGTAAGTAATATCCTCTTCGACGCCACAGGTTAAAACAATCATGCTTTAGCTCTGCTCTGAACTGCTGTCAGTCAGAACTGTTGTCTGCTGATGGCTATAAACCACTGCTTGAAAATGACTTAACTTTTTGCAACAACGTAGTCCATGGCGCGGCATGATCAATTTCTCGAACAAAGCACAATTGCACAAGTTTCCTACAACACTGGAAAAACTCTAGCAACATCAGATTCAAATAAAAACACAAATTTACGAGCTTGCATATTTATTCCACTGCTTTTAAAATTGCCCAAAAAAATACATGGGATACTGTAAGTTAAGGGCATCGTTGTAATAATTTTGCAAAGCTGGCATATCGTGTTTTTTTCCAACCATATACAGTGGTAATTACTGAATACCTGACTCAACACACTACAGCACATCCTGCATATGCTATTCACTTTGCTATGTACAAAATAGCTTACATATTAACTAGTCTGAAAGGAAAGAACTGCTAGAGGAAAAATGTGTAACAAATCAAGTCAATGAGGAAGAGAGCAAGCGATCAATAACACTAGAACATGCTGGTACAAAAAGGTCTCCAGAATCGAGGGAGAATGGAAGACAAAAGAATAACAACATGGGCTTTCAAGTTGGTTATTATCATATTAATATTAGAATCTTTAACAAAATAAATTAACAGGGAAGCAAAGACAAAACTGCAAATACTGACATTACTTTGATGTTTTAAATCTATAGCTAAAAACAATAAAAAGCGTTTTGGTTTTAGTTTGTCTGTTTTATAACAAAGTAAGCTTCTCATCAACATTTATTTACAAAATCATTCAAAAAAATACATAAATTAAAAAGATTGTTCTATTCTAACTTTGCTACATGTGCACCATTTGGAAAATTGTATTTAATTGTTTTAAACAAGATTATATGCATCATGTGATTCCAGTCTCACGTTAACTAACATTAAGTCACACATGACTCTCTATAGGATTAAGTCATATCCAGCTGGTGAAGGAGATGAGGAAAAGTTGAAACCCTGAACCCAAACCCAAACAGGCTGGGCCTTAAAACACATTGAGTGTGTTCATTCCTTTTAGCATTTACCTCTATCAAGTTCTCTCAAGTGCCATTTTTGAAAAGCATGACTTTAAAAAAAAACAACCTCCATTTTACGTTTAACCGTTTACTTATTCTAATCAACATGAAGCAGATAGACATTAACATTGCGTTATTCTGTGGCGTCTTCTATGTTTCCATGTGACAAATTCATAACTCACTCGTATGTGTGCAAATTCTCTTAGATCTCCGTTACACACAAACATGCTAGGGGCAGAACTACACTCTTCGTTTGAAGATTGTCTGTCAATCAAAACACACTTAAGCGTAACATTTTCTAAAAGTGACCAGTGCTGGGTACTACTAGATACATTGTATACCTTTGAATGCACATGTCAGTATTAAAGGGTAACTAGTGTTTTTAACAATTGCAGTTTTGTGATTGCTCCCATCAACATGGTATATCCTCAAATCTTCTCACATGAATCCTCCTTTCCTTTAGTAAAACATTGACCATGATAAAAGTTTATATTTCCTCAAATCTTAAATCCAATGAGAAAGCCGCACAGAAAACAACAGTGAAAAACTAAGCCAATCCAGACCAAGTTACAACAACCATGACAAAGAACCAACACCTTCTTTACACAGAATGTGAAAGTAAAACAAGAAAACCCATCTCGGCTACCTTTCCAAGGAGCAGATTAAAGTCCAAAATAGCACCAATCATCAGTGTCTCAGTTCCGTGGCAGCATCTCACTCACTTACCACAAGGGAACAATGCATTTCTACTATAGCTACTTCTATAGGCTACATCACAGCGTACATAACTGTCTACACATGGTTTTATACTAGCAACAAACATTCTAAAACTTTTAAAAAGCAAACCTACTTAAAACCATAAACGTTTAAAATACAAAAACACACTAGCAAGCATTTACTAGCTAACATGGAAAAAGGGGGGACTCTTAGCCTCAGTAAATACTGTAGAGTGTGTAAATATTAAGAGTTTTGAGAATGAGAGAAGAATTTGAGAGCTGAAGGGTGCGAATCACCCGAAGAGCAGAGCAATTAGGACTGTTAAAAAGTAAAATCTTGAACCCAACGTTTGAATGGTTCCAGTTGGAGGTGCAACCACTCCCTTCCAAGACATTGAAGAGTGTGTTTTGTAGAGATAATGATACAGGTCTAGGGTCTAGCTTAATACTGTTAAGGAGCGATCACATACTGCAGTTGAGCATGTGAACAGTGCAGAGAAGTGAGTGTTAAAACATAAAAAGGAGGATAATGCTGCTGTTTGAACTGTGATTTGTTCTGTGGAAGAGTGGATGACATGCTGCTGCTTGTCAGTTACTGTACTCAGCCCACAAGGGACCACCTGTAGAATTCGTAAACGTAGACGTGGGTCTCTGCTAGCCTGGTCCCAGATCTGTTTGAGCAGTCACCAAAGCCATTGAAGACAGCACAAACAGACCTGGGATCAGGCTAGGTCTCTGCTGTTGGAGACTTATTACATTGCTTTGTGTCATTCGGCTTTTCCTCTCCTTCCTGAAAACAAACGTATCATCAAGGCTTAGAGTCCCTAACAGGCTACTGTATATCTATCTAATGTGTTAATAAATCACAAAAATAGACAGAGAAGGTATGAAACTTCAGAGTCATCATGATGTCATCTATACCCCCCCCTTTCCCTTCCCCACCAAAAAGGTTAGACATGATTACAAAAATCAGAAATTAAAATACAATTATTTTCTCTCCCATTTGTTATTTATGATGACAGTGTTTTCTTTCTCCCAGGAAGGAGCGAAGAGAAGGACCGGTGAGTTGTTTTGTTGCTGCTCCCCTTTGGTCCGACCGACAGTGACCTGCAGTCTTTTCTGTGAAAGAAAGGAAAAAGTAAATTCAAAATTTTAGACATGATAATATAAAATCGACAACGACTGCTCGTGTGGATACTCTAGGTTGAGAATCTTCTGTAAATTCAGCTATATGTAGATTTTGGGTCTGACAACATAATACCAGGAAACCTTTTTAACCACAATTTAACCTAGGCTAGAGCAGGTTTCTCAGGATGTGTATCAGCTGTTAGAACGAGATAATGACACCTTTACAGTCCATTAAATAATACAGTAGCACTGCACTGTCATTCATTAATAGACTTGGCTGTTCTTACCTCAGGGGAGCCATCATAGACTGTTAATTTCAGTCTGAGGGTTAAACTGGTACCTAAGACCAAGAGAGACAAGCATGAAATATAACTATTTGATTCATGAACAACAGTGAGTCAGTGATCCCTAGCTGCAATTCATTACCCTAGAACTCACAACGAGACAAGCCAATACAAAAACAGAAAAGACAACAAGGGATCTGAGAAAACGCATTTACTGTTGCTTAAGCTAGCATCATATTATAAAGTAGACTATAACTGTTAGGCCTTCTCCTGGGCAATCCATGTTCTGAATCCAAATGCTCAAAGCAGACTCAAGGGGATCTTTATGACCAAACAGTTCAACTCAGCTCTTGCAATATTGAACTAGAATGCAGGACGACACACAAACATTGGAAAATCATTTTCTAGGACAGAGAAAAATGCAATGTAAAAACAACCGAACTAGCCCTTCCTAGAATTTTCACATAACTTGAACTCAATACTCCTGGAGAGAATCTGCTCTCCTAACTCCTTACCGCAACTTAGTAGTTTAACATGACTTAGTAGTTTAAATGCACATGTTATATTTACAGTACAGTAAAGTAGAGGCAGTAGGGAAGGCCACCTGTTTAAAACAGACTGCCTGGAGGCGCTCCAAGCTGCAACACCAGTCAAACGAGGTCACATTTTTCCCCCAGCGGCAGTCCACTGCATTGAGGCTGTCTCGAACTCACTGAACCCACAGGCAGCCTTGAGCTAGCATAGACAGTGCTGCTGCATCGGAGCCATGGACTTATATAACTGGTCAGAGGCCTGCTCAATGCTGAGCAGTAGTGATGATACTGTACCAGCTAAAGCTGTGATTGGGTCATAAATACCGGTATATCACTCTGATTGGACAAGGGAAGCACGCTTGTATCATTACAGATTCTGATTGGTGATGGTTTAGTGTGACGTTCTGATTTGGTTATAGGTTCCTTCCACCATTGGTTAGATTAGGATATGATACTTGCCATGGATCATAATACTTGCCATGGATTGTTTAAAATGCAGATTATATTGCCAAAAGCAATACTGTTCCCCTATAGTCTTGACTACACAGACAATACATAGAGCAAATTATGATAAAACAATATAGTAACAAGTCAAAGCAATAGCCTAGAGCTACATGTGACAATATGTTGATTTTATTATCCCATCTATGGTTAGGTTGAGATCTGTGAATTTTAACAGGGCAACATCAAATTTTACCTTGATTATCTGCAAGAGCCGCATTTCTACTGCATAGTCAGTCTGGCATCAGGGCAAGTGTGGGACTGCGAGATAAAAAAAAAATATGTAAAAAAAAAATATATATATATATACACACAAATGTTTTATCACGTTTATCACTACAGACATAATTGAAGAAGCATCAAGCATTCAGTGACAGTCAGTATACATTAAATAAACGGCATCTCAATGCACAATAATGCGCCATGCAGTAAAAGCGTATTATCAAATACACGTGTGCAGAAGGCAGACAAAAATGACTTCATCTTTTTGACGAAAAAAAGATGTAGCTAGTAAAAACAGCAAGTAGCCTTGCGGGGAGAGAACCCCATACACGGCTGCGTTGACCCAACTGCCCCCGTCTAAATACAGATTCATGCAATCCCTGAATGAGCACCTGCCGGTGCTTCACAAATGTATCATTCAACAGCAAAACACCTCGCTACATTGTGATTGTTACAGTTAATATCGTAATGTGTCAAGTAATATAATATTACAAATATAGCTAGCTATTAAATTAAAATGCCAATGCTGCTGCATAAACTTGCTGGTTTGAAAGCAATAATCTAGCGTTTCGTCAAGCAAATTGTACTTGCCGTCTTTGCTAGCCTCTCAAACAAAGAAAGGGGTTTGCATTAAGTCTACGCCTGAAGCTGCTAGCTAGAGTTGGCTCGCACCAAAATGCCATGCCAGCTTGGCAGCTCGCTCGTTCGTGAGCTAGCTAACCATATAGCTAGCTAGCTAACGTAGCTAGACCGGCAAAAATAAAACACACGTCTGCTAACACACAATTATGTTGCTACTGGCTAGCCAGCTAATCAGATTCGATAAGTAACATCGAACAGCTCATTGTAATTAAATGTACTTACAGATTGAAGCCCAGTTATACTAAAGTAATTTCCATTAGTTCGCTAGCCAGCTAGCGGTGGGGAGGCCAGCTGGCGCTGATGAAGTTTCAATTTTACTGGCACAATGTTGCATACGTGAAGCTCGTAAAAACGGCAAGCAGTCTTGCGGGGACAGAACCCCATATACGGCTGCGTTGACCCAACTGCCACCGTCTTTAACTAACTAGCTTGCTGTTGGCTCGGGGCCAGGCCCCCCATTACATCTGCAGTAGTGTACAGTCAGACTGCTCCGTCCTTACTCGGCAGTCTGCGGTAACTCAAGGTCCCCCTCTGTCTGGGAGAGACAGCTTCTCCAATCAGAGCGAAGGCCGGTGGAGCCAACCTCTAAACATTGAGGGGATTCGATTAATCTTGCCCGGACGCCATTTGTAAGCGTGTTTTGCACCGGCTGAAAGTTGACTCCATTGAGTTCGAAACCGGGTTGCTTCCAGGGCGTGAACTTGGTGCCCAACTCTGTCCGAAGGAAAAATCGGCTCAAAACAAACGTGACGTAATTTAGCACGTGTAGTAATGAGCAGGATTCGGTGTTCTCACATGCAAAAGTGCCTTCCCAAAGAAAACTATTTTAAAAATCCAAACATAAATTCTATGGAAAATGGTATGAAAATATTGTATGTTTCTGGACGATGTACCATGTTGACAACATGACAGAGCGGCGCAGATTACTGTTCCATTTGACAATGTCGCTCCTCCCTCACCGCTTTTGCTCGGTCACGTCACGGGCCATAGACCAACACCCCGCAGCTCAGCATAATCGAATTCAGATATTAGGTGCACTCGATTTAGTAAAAAATAGGGGTGGCGGTGTAGATAGGCCTACCACTGAAACCCTACTAGTAGGCGGCTGTACTAAAACCATAGATATGTAAATGTAGGCTATGTCCCAATTATCTATCCTTCTTCCCAAACGGTGTTCACTTCCCTTCACTGATTTTAAATGAAATTACTGCTATATAGTGGGAACTCCTACAAGTCCATGTCATGCCTCCACCAATCCAATGATTTTAGATTTGTGGTAAATAGTGAATGAGGGCACAATTCGGGGAAAATGCACTATTATTGGGAAGCACCAGTAGATTCCATTGTCTGTTTTTTGTTGTGAATAACGGAAGTATTACATACCAAAATTGTGACCGTGCACATGGTATTTATTTTATATATTTTTTTATTTAACTAGCAAGTCAGTTAAGAACAAATTATTATTTACAATGGCGGCCTATCTCGGCCAAACACTAACGACGCTGGTCCAACTGTGCGCCACTTTATGGTATGCAGGACCCACGAGTACACATCAAATACACCTGCGTAATTCACCCAGACTGGACCCTGGATGTGGATTCCCTTGAACGTCCACTACCAACGGAAGCTCAACCACTTATTTTTTTATTTTATTTTTATTTCACCTTTATTTAACCAGGTAGGCTAGTTGAGAACAAGTTCTCATTTACAACTGCGACCTGGCCAAGATAAAGCATAGCAGTGTGAACAGACAACACAGAGTTACACATGGAGTAAACAATTAACAAGTCAATAACACAGTAGAAAAAAGGGGAGTCTATATACAATGTGTGCAAAAGGCATGAGGAGGTAGGCAAATAATTACAATATTGCAGATTAACACTGGAATGATAAATGATCATGTACAGGTAGAGATATTGGTGTGCAAAAGAGCAGAAAAGTAAATAAATAAAAACTGTGGGGATGAGGTAGGTGAAAATGGGTGGGCTATTTACCAATAGATTATGTACAGCTGCAGTGATCGGTTAGCTGCTCAGATAGCTGATGTTTGAAGTTGGTGAGGGAGATAAAGGTCTCCAACTTCAGCGATTTTTGCAATTCGTTCCAGTCACAGGCAGCAGAGTACTGGAACGAAAGGTGGCCGAATGAGGTGTTGGCTTTAGGGATGATCAGTGAGATACACCTGCTGGAGCGCGTGCTACGGATGGGTGTTGCCAACGTGACCAGTGAACTGAGATAAGGCGGAGCTTTACCTAGCATGGACTTGTAGATGACCTGGAACCAGTGGGTCTGGCGACAAATATGTAGCGAGGGCCAGCCGACTAGA